>NC_054535.1:86533784-86833784 GCF_017654505.1 Polyodon spathula
CTATCTTCCTACACTCTGTCTGGTCCCTCTCTCTCTCTCTCTACCTGTCTACTCTCCGGCTTTTCGACTCGGCACGATATCTGTAATTCTGCCAATTACTCCGCAAACCCACACTGTCTCACACTACTCTCTCCCATCACGTCCCCCCCTCGTCCCCCCCTTTTTATATCCCAACCCGGTCTCTCCTGACTGAACCACTTCTATCCGGGAGGGGTGGGACGGGGAGACCCGGTTACAGCCAAAACTATGTACATGCATTCCCCTCCCTTTTTTCCTCACACACTCCCCAAACACCTCCCCGTTGCTGTCCACTGCCCTCCTGCTAGCTCTCGCTCCCTTCCCCTAAATAACTCCCCTGGCGTGGTCTCCTTCCCTTACAACACATTCACCTATCATGGACCAACTCATGACAGACAACAATTAACCAGTCTCAAGTGATTGTGCTCCCTACCGGTCCCAGGTTGCTACAATACGATCAATGCAGTTAAAACTTTAGATGACACGGAAGTTCTTTAGATGACATTGCATTCTTAGTAACACTTGATGTGGCAAGCCTATATATATAATATTCCAAAACAAGGGTTTGTTCCCCTCCCCCCTCCCCGGGGGCCCCCGGGCCCGAATATCTTGAGTTAGCCATTTTTTAAAAATCAGAATCCTATAATTAATGTATGAATTACTGAGTGCATTGAAGAATTGACAAATTAGCTTTGGATTATAACTATTTTTGACTTCTACTTGCAAATCAAGGGAACAGCTATGGGTAGCAAATTATGCTAATGTGTACATGGTACTCTTTGAAGACTTTGATTTTTATGATCCTCAACGTAACCCCTTTTCATATTGTATAAAACTCTGACGCCGTTATATCGATGACATGGACTTGGACAGGTACTCATATACAATTACTGGATTTTCATGCATATTTGAATAATGTTAATGAACATCTTAAATTCACATTGGAATTTGATCAATTGAAATGGAACTTTCTAGACATTATGATTACTAAAGACAACAACAGGTTAAGGACGGATTTATACCGTAAACCCACAAATAGAAAGAACAACCTGTACAGTGTATAACTAAGTACTCTAATCTGGGTTACCATTTTAGGGATATTATTAGGAAACATTGGTATGTTGTTGACTCAGATCCCCTGCTTAATAGAGTCTTTAAAGAGAACCCTTGTTTGGTTTTTAACAAACCATCTAACCTGAGAGATTTTTTGGTACATTCAGATCTACTCCCAATTGTACACCGAATGTTTCTTGATGAAATTCCAGATGAGAATTATAAATGTGGACACTGTGCACAATGCAGTTTTACCTATAAATATACTTTCTTTTGTCATACTTCAAAGAAATGGCAAAGAAATTGGGATACAGGGCATGATAACATGTAATACACAAAATGTAATTTATGTGATTAAATGTCCACGTGGTCTAACCTAAGTAGGTAAAACAAAGAGATGCCTTAAAACCAGGATTAGCGAACATAGGAGCAGTATCTGTAAGATACATGTAGCAGTATCTTGCAAGCGACCCATAATATCTCAAAATATATAGGCATTTCATGTCTTCAGGTACCTAGGAGAGGGGGAGACATAAATACAATGTTACTGTGAAGAGAGACTTTCTGGATTTATTATTTACAAACAATGTCCCCTAGAGGACTCAGTGAGGTTCGACATAAAACCATTCCTGTAGAGTCCTTTAACCTAGTAATATCACTTTAAATGATACAGTCCTATGTAAACGTTTTTGCTGGTTATGGATATATATATATATATATATATATATATATATATATATATATATATATATATATATATATATATGTGAAAATAGTTTTTAGTACATATAAACAGATAAATACTGTGATAATGATGATATATATTCTGATGGTTATTTATTTATTTATAATTTGAGAAAACATATGAAAGTGACACTTGCTGATTTTTTCAGGTTTTGAAATGATGGATGTTATGTATTTATTATTTGTTATTATTTTGTAAAGAGATGTTGATTTGATATGTATATTTGAAATGTTTTGCTATCGGAGCCAGGGAAACATCTGCAGGTGTTCTCTTCCAGTTAATGGGAGTGACTCTTGCCGATGTTTTCTCAGGTCCTGATATGATGGAAGGATGTTCTTTTTATTATTGTTATTATTACTACTATTTTTGTTATGTGATGTCGATGTGACAGGTAGAGTTGATGTTCTTTCTATAGAGATTATATTTAACAGCCATGAGACTATTCATGAAGTATATTATACAAAATTGTGTAATTTACATGTATTGAAAAAGTAAATAAGGTAGTTCTGTTAACATGATACTTTTGATCTGTTTTTGAAGAAATTTAACAAGGCAGTTTGACTGAAATTCCTTTCGTCTATTGTAATGTCTTTCTATAGTGGTATTGTTCACCTATACCTAATTGACACCAAGTAATTTGTTCTATTTAAAACAAGCTTGCAACATTGTCTCATATCCTGATGAAGATCTCTCGCAGATTGAATTGATTTGACTTGTTGACATGGTGTTTTGATTACATAAAATATATATATATTTTTATTTTGGAGTTTATTTATTGTACAGGTATTTAATTTCTTTATTCTTGTTTTGACTACTTCATACCCTGCACCTCTTTTGAGCAATGGATGTGCGTATAGATACCTTTGACTCTTCACAGCTAAACCTGCCTGCCCTGTGTGACATTGTCCTACCTCAATTTGGATGAATTCAGCGTTAAACCTCAGTCAAATCAGACAGAAGTCTTGACGATCTCAGGAATATTTTAATCTATCACTGTGCCTAATAATAGATATGAAAAACCTTTACAAGCCAGATGCAAGACCATAAAGTGCCTGGATTTCTGAAAACGTAAAATCAAATAAAAAAATAAACAAACAAACCAATAAACAAAAGAGCTACAAAGTTGAAACGACATTATTAAAGACATCTGCATTTCATTTTACTCTTAGGAAAGAGTATTTAGAAAAAAAATGTGTCCAACACTTTTTCACTTAGAGCTTAATAAATTAAATGTCATTAAACTAGTTGCTGAAGGCCAAGTCTCTGCTATGTAATTTTACCTTAGAAGACAGCTGCATTAATAAGGGATACGGAGTTCAACAAATATTATTCAAAAGTAACCAATTAAATTAGGATATTTGGGAAACTGTAGCAGAAATATGATGTGTGATTGAATAAGAAATTGAGCAATTCATCAATAAAGGATTCATAAAGATTGCTGACAGGTGAGTAATCAATACAAAAAAGAACCTGAAAAAAAAAGGCTTCATACTTACAAACTTTTGGTTTTATGTAATTAACAAAATCATGTGCTCTTCCTGCTTTTTGATTAACACAGTCAAATAAAACATCCAAGAAATACATTTGGCAGGGCTCTAGAGTATATACTGTAAGAATGAGTAGTTGAAAAAATATCCTTGTTACTATATTTGCCTAATTATTTTGTCATTTTAATTAGAGAATCAATAGCATACACCAACCAACAAAACTAACTCACAGGGATCTATTAAATTAATCTAAACTGCAGAAGAGCCTTATATTGCTCTGCTCTGACCGAGGAGTTTAAGTGCGGCAAAGTCTGACTGGAAATGACATTAGTTGATTCACGCAACAAATGCGTAAGGGAGGCAGTACTTGTGTTGAAAACTGGAAGAAAATGGGTGGCAAAGAATGCTGTGGAAGATGCTAAGGCTGCCCTTCAAATCGGAAATATTATGGGGCAAGTTCAGCATGGAAAAGGAGGTCTTGGTTTTCAGTTCAGCTCCTCCTACATGGCACAAGGCAACCCCAGCTCAACAGAGGAAGCTGGTAGTCAACAAGGTGCAAAAGCAGGAGGAGAGGATCAGGTGTGTAAAGACCGTTTCCCAGGCCAAACAGAGAGAATGGATGAGATGGGAGAGTGTGGAACAACGTAAGATCGGCTGGCAAGACCTATGGACAATGGAACAGAGCAGGATCAGTTTCCTCAACAGATCAACATATGATGTTCTCCCATCACCACAGAATCTAAACCTCTGGGTGGGTGAGGATCCCTCATGTCCTTTGTGTTCATCACCTGCAACATTAAGGCACATTTTGACAGGATGTAAGGTAGGTCTTAGCCAAAGACGGTTTACTTGGCGCCATGAGGCTACTGCACTTACATGGCAAACTATTATTTTTAGCTTTGTTTTCTTTTGTTTTCTTTAATAAATCAGGTGCTAGGATTATAACTGTTGGTACCCTAGCGTTGGGCCTGTGTTTGTATTAAATCTGCGCGCTGTGTCAACACTCAATGCTCTGTGTCTGCCTCTGTATTATTCAGAAACGACCCACATATGTAATATCACCATGTTACAGTACTTACAGATATTAATGGAAACTACAGTCGCCACTCACACTATCAGTGCTCTCTCCTGCCCATTAGAGACAAGGATAAAATGGTGAGATTATTGCTTAATACAGAATTGTCTCTCTCTGTAGAGAGAATTGATTGTTAAAGTGATAGTGCTGCTGATATATTGTGTCTGTAAGTATTCATTTGAAACACTAATTATTAAATACAAGGAACACATTATCATATTACTGAGACATATCATTGGTTTAAAAAATAAATTAGTTTTGCCTATTCAACTATATATGTTCCTTATATAAATGATATGCTGAATACAATTTCAAAGAAACTGAATTAGTGCTCTGCAAGAAATGATAGTATTACTTATCTAACATAATAGATATGTTTTCAAACAAAAAGAAATCAGTAGCGTACTGGTCTACTTAAAAATGACCCACTCTGATGATGCATTACTAGCATGTATATTCTGAGAATATTTTGAATGTTTTGAATGTCACTTCACCATCAAAGTATATTATACATCTCATACCCTGAACTCATATACACATGGACTACTCAAAACCTTCAGGTCTATTAAAAGACATATAAAACTAATGTTGTTTATTAATTTGAATACAAATGTGAATTCTATGGGAGAGACACAGAAAGTTGGCATTGAAGATGCTACATAGGATTTATTTACAGCAACACCAACAACCACGTGGCACTACCAGTGATGGTAGAGCATGGGCGTGCATACAACCAGTGGACTGCAAACAAAAATGCAAAACAAAAACACTGTGAAAACAAACTAAGAAACAAAAGGTTGCTTTTGCTGTACCTAGAGGTCCTGCTGATATATCTTGTATACTCTGTGATATTTAAAGTCCCTAAACTAATTCCAACTCCATTAAAACCCTGATCCCGGTTCTACACACTGACACTAGTTTGGTTTATGTCATAAAAACAGGTTTGTTGTCCAGGGTAGTATAGATGGTCCTCTTCTTGGTTCAAAGGCACAAGTGTGTCCACTGGGACTGGAAGAGCAGCTAGCCACTCCTCAGCTGTGATTCTTGTAAATAAAATGTAAAAATATTTCATTCAAAGGGTCAGATTCACTAACCTTTTTCTCCAGAGCAATAAACAGAAATCTCTATTAGGGGTCCGCAAGGGCTCATCTAGTTACCACTGATACTACCAAGGTACCACTGCCTGGAGTGCATGGTGAGTTACATGAGCTGGGTTAGAATCACAGGGACTGCTGCATGGTGAGTTACATGAGCTGGGTTAGAATCACGGAGCGCTGCATGGTGTGTTACATGAGCTGGGTTAGAATCATAGGGAGTGCTGCATGGTGAGTCACATGAGCTGGGTTAGAATCACAGGGCGCACTGCATGGTGAGTTACATGAGCTGGGTTAGAATCACAGGGAGTGCTGCATGGTGAGTTACATGAGCTGGGTTAGAATCACAGGGAGCGCTGCATGGTGAGTTACATGAGCTGGGTTAGAATCACAGGGAGCGCTGCATGGTGAGTTACATGAGCTGGGTTAGAATCACAGGGAGCGCTGCATGGTGAGTGACATGAGCTGGGTTAGAATCACAGGGAGCGCTGCATGACGAGTCACATGAGCTGGGTTAGAATTACAGGGACTGCTGCACTGGCCTTTGCGCTCATATGGGTTAGCGAGGAAAGTCGACTGAGAGTAATTTGCTTCATCACACTTCAGCTCACAGACAGGGTTGCAAAATGGGCTAATTATATATATATATATATATATATATATATATATATATATATATATATATATATATATATATAGAAGAGACAGAGAGAGAGAGAGAGAGAGAGAGAGAGAGAGAGAGAGAGAGAGAGAGAGAGAGAGAGAGAGAGAGAGAGAGAGAGAGTGAGCGAGAGCGAGAGCAACTTCATTAGTGGGCAGTTACAAGCATTAAACTTGGTAGATGACCACAGGTGAAATGATGAAGTGTTAGACTACAAAAAGTCAGACAAGAAGTCAGGTGTATGCCCGTAAAGGTCAGAATGCTAAATAATAATAGTTCACAACACAACCTCCCCCACACACAAGTCTTTTCAATTAAATGAAAAAATCGGAGACAAAGAGTACAATTATCCCAAGCAGGATTCTTTATTAAAAACACACAATAATAAAATGATGGCTGCAGGATGAGGAGAGCAAAAAAATCAATGAAAACAAATTTGAGTCCTTAAGCTCACCTATAGGAAAAAAATAAAGCAAGCAGAAACAAAACAGGCCTGCACTAAGAGAGGGGACACCTAAGGTAATCAGGACCCTTAAACCTGCCCTCCAGGCCAGTCCAGACCAGGTCAATAGTGCCACCATGTGATCAATTAAAAGTGCTCAAAAACAACAAAACATAAAAGAATGAGAAATAATACAAAACAAATCTACAACCATGCTCAATTAATAATGTGCAGCCCAGAAGTATGCCAAAATCCTGGGGCTCCTGAGTGGCGCATCCAGTAAAGGCACTCTGTGTGAGTGCAGGATGTGCCCCATAGCCTGGGCGGCTGCATGGTGAATCTGCAGTGTGTAAAGAAGCGGTCACCTGACGGCGCACGCTTTGGAGGACAGCGTATGTTCATCTTCACCGCTCCTGAGTCAGGGCAGGGGTGGTAGCAGTGAGCTGAGCCTAAATAATAATTGGGCATTTCAAATTGGGATAAAAATAACAAAAATAATTGGCAACGACTAAATTAAAAAAAAAAAAAAAAAAAAAAAAAAGTAGTATGCCAAAATCCAAAGAAAACAAACCCATGTGCTTGACCAAATCCAAAATGAACCCCAGGGAACAGAACTAGCAGGCGGATGACTCCTCCCCCAGTGGCAGCAACCTGTCTTGTAACAGAATAGTTTAGTATGCACTCGCAGAGCTGCATTAAGCAATTGCTAGGCAGAGTAAATAATGACCACCACCAAATATGTATCAGATAACCTATACCAGAGCCGTCACAGGGGATAAAGAACGGGAGCAAATGAGGGACGCACAACACTGTCTAACCCAGGGGCTAGCGGTGTGAACTTACACCCTCAAGGACCCTTGTGCCTACAGAAAGCAAGGCAGGGTCTACCACATTAATACGGTAGCGCCTGGCCAAAGTATGCTCTGTAGGCCAGCTAGCCACAGTACAAATGTCAGACATCAAAGCACCTTTGAAAAGGGCCCAAGATGTAGATGTGAACTTCAAGCATCAAGCAGTTCTTGCAGAAACTGCAGGATGACTGGCATAGGGCAAGTGATGGGGTCATGGTCACCAGCCAGACACCAAGCTTGAAAATACTTCCACTTGTAGGTATATAAAGACCTAGTGGAGTCCGTCCTAGCGCTCTGCATCATTCCCACAACTGCGTCCGATAGCCCTAGGGCTAGCCAGCGGTCCCTTTCAGGGGTCAGACCCATAGCTGGAACCTGCCCAGTTCCGGGTGCCAAAGAGAGCCTTTCGCCTGACTGAGGAGATCAAAATGAAGTGGAATCTCCCAGGTCTAGCCTTGCAACAGCTGGTCAAAAACCATATTCTCCTTGGCCACTTGGGAGCCACTAAGAGAACTGATGCCTTCTCCAACCAGACTTTTTCTAGAAAAGCCAGGAGCAGCGGTATGGGAGGGAAAGTGTACAAAAATTTGGGCCATTCGTGCGCTAGGGTGTCTACGCTGAGTGGACAGTGGTGGAGGTAGTAACTCAGGGGGCAATATGTCGTCTCTGCTGAAGTGAAGAGATCGACCTGCGCCTTCCCGAACTGTTCCCAAATGCGCTCCACCCCTGAGGGATGCGGGCTTCTCCTGGAGAGGAAGTCCACTGCCCAGTTTACTGCCCCAGGAATGTGCGTCACCCATAGGGACAGCAGATCCCTCTGTGCCCATATCAACAGCTTGAAAGCTATGTGATCCAACTCCAGGGACCGTCGGCCTCCCGGGTGGTTGACATACACCACCACTGTTGTGTTGTCCGTCTGGATCAGCACATGTGTACTGCTCAGCACTGGGAGGAAGTGGTGGACAGCAAGGAATACAGCTTGCAACTCCAGCTGTTTATGTGCAGGGATGTCCAGGTGTCTGACCAGGATTCGCGTACTCCTCTGCCTTCCCAGCAGCTCAGATAGGAGGTGTCTGTCGTCACCACTTGGCGGTTCAGTACTACTCCCATTTGCACACCTTCGCGCAGGTGAGAGGGAACCTTCCACCAACGTAGGACTGCTGAACACGTGTAAGACACGGTCAGCCGACTGTATCTGTCGTGTTTGGCATTGAGGTGAAATGCACTGAGCCATGCTCAAATGCATCTCTGTCACCCTACATTGAGGGTTTGGGCAAGCCGGGTCTCTAGCCAGACCACCCACCGGCGGGGCCTTAACCAGGGATACGATGGTGGAGTCTAGAGCGGTGGAACCCCGCCATGCTGAGCTTATCCGCGTCTTCCAAGGAGGTGAGCGGTGCGGCCTGTTTCAGTACACTAGGACCCGAAGCCGGGCAATCCCAGGAGGAGTGTACTTCCTCCATGAAGTCTGGGAAGGCCGGAAAACTCTGAGGTCGAGAAGCCAGTGCCTGTGTCCGGAAAACCCACCGGCGTGGTTCTGCCACTAGTGTCCAGGGGACCTGCAGAAAAGCTGCAGCATGTCCCACAAGAGCCGAGACAGAGCTGGACAATGTGGTGGAATTGGCCTCTCAGGCACTCTCAGAGTCGAGCTCTTCCTCAGCAGGTCTCACCCACGTTCATATCAGAGGAGAAAGAAGCTCCACCCCCTGAGGCCCCTATGGAAAGCATATCCTCCTCTTCCAGCTGAGGCGACACTTCCCACCCCCCCTGCACTGCCATAAGGGAGAGGGGGGGGGTATGGCAATTGGGGCTGCAGCGGTTACCCTGGACAGGGGCCTGGGCCGCTGGAGCTTGCTTAGTCAAGAGCTCTAGGACCTGTGCCATCTGGGCCTTGAGGTCCATAATGTCCCTCGCTTAGAACACTTCACCCATCTTGCCTGCGGAGATGGGGAGTAAATGCAGGCGGCCTGCGCATTGGCACCGTCAAGCAAGGAGTTCTGGGACATGTCGTCAGGGGCAACCAGAGCTGCTGACGGTCTGGCTGTGGAGGACACGGAGCTTGCCCTCCTGGCTCTCTCTAAACAGGCCTCTTTCAGCCAAGGCTGAAAGGCATCACAGTCACCCACGTCCCTCTCGAGGGCTACGGTGGCATGATGAACGCAAAAGAACCACACGCAGAGGGTATGTTTGTCCTCCTGCAGGATGACGGCGTTGCAAGCCGTACAGGGATGGGACCCCGCAATGGGCCTGACTTTGCATTAGCACTGAAGCACTGCTCGCACTGCGTTGAACACTGGTAAGTGTTAATGTAATGTATAAGTCACTAGCGTTACAGTGTAACACTGCGTATCGTGCGCAGAGTACCATGGGCACCTTGTGCACCACGTACCCTGCAGTACATAAGCTATATGCTAGGATGAGCAGTGGCTATGCAACAAGCGCAACTACGTTCACTGCGTACTGTGCAGCACTGTGCGGAATTGCAATAGAGTGGTAGCGGTATTAGCACGTGTGCACTAGGTGCACTGTGGTAACCGAGCACCGCATACACTGAGTAGTGAGGACACTAAGTGCACCAAGTACCGCGCAGCGCTATTGTGCACTACCGTTGAGGCGCTGGCACTGTGTGTTGCTTACTCTAAGCACCTGTGCACTGAGATAAAGAAGGGAGAGAGAGTACACCGTCTGCACAAGGCCCGGCTCACCGCAGTGGCGGGCCTGTGGCCGGCAGAAATACTCCACAGCGTGGAGGCCGCTACGCAAGGTGCCTACCCTAACCGCGTGGTCAACCAACACACCTGGTTAGGGCGTAGCATGTACCAGTGGGGGACTCAGGGCCGAAGCCATGGTGGGCGAGTTTAAGCAGACAGCAAAACACGGAAAGATAGCAAAGGGAGAGAGAGTACAGCTTTCGGACAAGGCCCGACTCACTGCAGTGGTGGGCCTGTGACCAGCAGAACTTTGACAGAACTTTGACAATGCGACAAGGCGTAGCCCCGTGGAGGAGAACACAGCTGGAAGGGTCACTCGACAGAGGGGATACGGCAAAGTCTAGCCCCGGGGAGGAGACGTGTACTCTCAGGAAGAACAGACAATCATTCGTGGATGACTGCACAGGTAGTCGCTCACATACGGCAGACAGATAAAAAGAGCAGCCTACATCGCAAGCGAGGAGGTTGTTAAAAGACAGAAAGGCAATAAAGGAAAAAGAGGAGGATCTTCCTGTGAGTAATGGTTTTATTCCCTCGGTGGGCAGAATCGAGTGCGTCATCCCAGGAAGGGGCCTTTTGGCAGGTCTGGTATAGAGAGAATACCTACCCGAAAGGCAGGAATATCCCAAACCTATCTGGTGGTGGTCGTCTTCGAATTGAAAGGGAAACACAAATACAAATTGAAAAACACAAAAGCAAAAAACTGAAAACGCAAAAGAAAAACTGAAGCAGAAAACACAAAATCAAAAGCAGGAAACACAAATACAAAAACAGAAACCATAAATAAGAAAAGCCCACAACACAACGAAAGTAAATTCAAAATGGAAATACATCAGGATGTAGGCCGCTCCCCCACATAACCCAGCGTAGCGTCCATCTGTTTCTGGAGAAGCTGAAGCTGTAAGTCTTTAGTAACTTAGTTGGCTGTGGTATATTTCTGTCAGTGTAATAAGTGGCTTTTGTGTTTTCAGTTTTCTGGAGTTGTGTTTTTCAATTTGCTTTTGTTTTTTTGATTTGCATTGCATTTTCAATTTGTATTTTTTTTTTTAATTTGCTTTTGTTTTTTGATTTATATTTGTTTTTCAATCTGTAGTTTTAGTGTTTTGCACTTCGGGGCCACTGTACAATAGCATATTCAAAGCTGCGGGAACCTCCCTGCTGCAGAACAATGCATTACAAACAGGGAAGTAACAAAGTTCTCGTGTCACTTTTTGGGTTGAGAACAGTTACATGGTAGTTTAAAATCGCAATGTTTATAACTAAAGCACAGTTTAAAACACAGTCCAGACAAGTTCATGTGGTGTATTTAATGGGACTGT
Source organism: Polyodon spathula (assembly GCF_017654505.1). Lineage (NCBI taxonomy): Eukaryota > Metazoa > Chordata > Actinopteri > Acipenseriformes > Polyodontidae > Polyodon > Polyodon spathula. The sequence continues at coordinate 86,545,241 of NC_054535.1, forward strand.
AACAGGGTGGTCGCGTCACGTGTGTGGGTAACCACTACTTAAGCAATAGAGAGAGACAATGGAGGTGGCGTTATAAAATGCCAGCACAGGAGTGCAGGATTTATTCACAAAACCAAATAGTAAATAAAAGGTGGTCAGGTGACGTTATCAGCGATGGTAACACACAGAGGACACATACAGCAAGCTGTACAAAAGGCAAAATAAAACACAGTACAAAAACTACAAATAAAAGGTGTCACATAGGATGAGCGCTTATAAACGAGGCATCCTGCTCAAGGAACCGGCTACACTACGTAACCCTCGCTATACATTACATGGAATCAACATACCCTAAACTAACCTACTTATGAGCTGATAGTCATACAAATACTCCTGCTGCTTCATACGGCCTTGGCTGGGCATTGCCTTCACAAGCACCGCTTGCAGTGTCAGGGTTGCATAGCTGTCGTTCCACAGGGACCTTGCTCCATCGCAATATATATTTGAGAAAATAATCCTTTAGTATATAGAATATTAATTCATGAACAATATAATCCAATAAGAGGTTATGTTTAATGTATTTTACTCTACAGGTAGGTATACTAGAAATACAACGTTACCTATTTTAAATATTTTGGTTATAAAAAGGAGCTACATTCCAAAAAGGTAGACAAAATCTGGTTAAATGTTAAGATATGCAGGTCCATATGGCCTGTACAGCTGTCATCTCTGGCTTTGTTATGTAGCTAGGGATAGTAGTACAGCTATGGCCAAAAAATTACATCACCCTACAGAATTAATTAATTTTGCCTCATAAAGTCAAATGAAGCCTGCTTAATAATGTTATGTTAACATAACGAATTACAGTGGCTTGCAAAAGTATTGACCCCCCCCTTGGCATTTTTCCTATTTTGTTGCCTTACAACCTGGAATTAAAATGGATTTTTTGGGGGATTGTATCATTTGATTTACACAACATGCCTACCACTTTGAAGATGCAAGATATTTTTTTATTTTGAAACAAACAAGAAATTAGACAAAAAAACAGAAAACTTGAGCATGCATAAGTATTCACCCCCCCCCCCTCAATACTTTGTAGAGCCACCTTTTGCAGCAATTACAGCTGCAAGTCTCTTGGGGTATGTATCTATAAGCTTGGCACATCTAGCCACTGGGAATTTTGCCCATTCTTCAAGGCAAAACTGCTCCAGCTCCTTCAAGTTGGATGAGTTCCACTGGTGTACAGCAATCTTTAAGTCTTACCACAGATTCTCAATTGGATTGAGGTCTGGGCTTTGACTAGGCCATTCCAAGACATTTAAATGTTTCCCCTTAAACCGCTCGAGTGTTGCTTTAGCAGTATGCTTAGGGTCATTGTCTTGCTGGAAGGTGAACCTCCGTCTCAGTCTCAAATCTCTGGAAGACTGAAACAGGTTTCCCTCAAGAATTTCCCTGTATTTAGCGCCATCCATCATTCCTTCAATTCTGACCAGTTTCCCAGTCCCTGCCGATGAAAAACATCCCCACAGCATGATGCTGCCACCACCATGCTTCACTGTGGGGATGGTGTTCTCGGGGGGATGAGAGATGTTGGGTTTGTGCCAGACATAACGTTTTCCTTGATGGGCAAAAAGCTCAATTTTAGTCTCATCTGACCAGAGTACCTTCTTCCATATGTTTGGGGAGTCTCCCACATGCCTTTTGGCAAACACCAAACGTATTTGCTTATTTTTTTCTTTAAGCAATGGCTTTTTTCTGGCCACTCTTCCGTAAAGCCCAGCTCTGTGGAGTGTACGGCTTAAAGTGGTCCTATGGACAGATACTCCAATCTCCACTGTGGAGCTTTGCAGCTCCTTCAGGGTTATCTTTGGTCTCTTTGTTGCCTCTCTGATTAATGCCCTCCTTTCCTGGTCCGTGAGTTTTGGTGGGCGGCCCTCTCTTGCCAGGTTTGTTGTGGTGCCATATTCTTTCCATTTTTTAATAATGGCTTTAATGGTGCTCCGTGGGATGTTCAAAGTTTCAGATATTTTTTTATAACCCAACCCTGATCTGTACTTCTCCACAACTTTGTCCCTGACCTGTTTGGAGTGCTTCTTGGTCTTCATGGTGCCGCTTGCTTGGTGGTGCCCCTTGCTTAGTGGTGTTGCAGACTCTGGGGCCTTTCAGAACAGGTGTATATATACTGAGATCATGTGACAGATCATGTGACACTTAGATTGCACACAGGTGGACTTTATTGAACTAATTATGTGACTTCTGAAGGTAATTGGTTGCACCAGATCTTATTTAGAGGCTTAATAGCAAAGGGAGTGAATACATATGCACGCACCACTTTTCCGTTATTTATTTTTTAGAATTTTTTGAAACAAGTTATTTTTTTCATTTCACTTCACCAATTTGGACTATTTTGTGTATGTCCGTTACATGAACTCCAAATAAATATCCATTTTAATTCCAGGTTGTAAGGCAACAAAATAGGAAAAATGCCAAGGGGGGTCAATACTTTCGCAAGCCACTGTACATAGCGCTTTGTAGTTTTCCATACACTTATGAAAACTGACAAAAAAATTAAATGTAACATTTCGGGAATTTAACATGAAACACTACTACTATTATTACGGTACAGATGTGTGGATTGCTGCAAAATGTTGAGTGCTGAAAAGTTACAATATAATTTGGTATTGATTTGTTGAAGTACAAACATTCTTCAATTCAAACTGATTCTTATATTTTTTTTTTTTTTACAAAAAAGACACTGAAGCACATTTTGCATAATACTTCCTTTCAAAATCACTTCCCTGAAGCAGATGAACATTATTGGATTGAATGAACGACGTGATGAACTTCCACACATTGCATTTTTACCCGATTGGTAGGTCTATTCATCATCATGCTCCAGAGTGTTAGTTTAAGGGCTATTTCCATTTGTACTTGTACACTCATCATGCCAAATAATGTGCTTCCCTACATGGATGGAGAAGGAGGCAATCTGTTTAATTGAATGTTATCACAGACTATGAAGTATCAATTTAAGTAGCTTAAATTACATAGGAGATGCAACGATGCATTGTATGTGCTTTTATGAAAGCCACACTATGAATACCTTCTCTTATTATATATGTTTTATCAATCATGTATTTAAAATGCCTAGAGGAAAAGCTCAACACAGACCTCAGCGGGATGTGCACAGCACATTAGGTAGCACAATTTGTTTCCACATTCTGTGCATTTCTATCATCAATTAGTTAAAAAGGGCTGTGTTATTAACTTTGTCTCAGAATAATGTAAGCAGATGCATATGAAAAATATGGTCTCACAACCTTATTTATTCTTGCAGGTGCTGTTCATTGTTTGTACTTGTGTAAATTGTAAAGGGAATAATGCGGATTATACCGACTCATAGCCTCCTAGTATCTGATCTTTGCCCAGAGCCTGTGGAGACCTATTTAATTAGCCAGCTGGAAACTGCAGGTCAATATGCTAAACTCTTCCCTTTTGCATCTCAGAACATTCAAGTTTTTTTTTTTTATTTTGTTCCCGACAGCTTTTCAAATTTTTAGTTAAAGTCATAGACAAAAGGCTGCCTCGTTCATTTTAATCGGAAGCAAAATGCAGCTGTTCTAAACTGGAAATTAAGACAGCAATCCACAGTCTTTCATGCAGCGTATATTACTGGAATGTGAAATGAGCCAACTGATGTTATCTTTTCTTGATCCTTTTATGCTCATAACGAGGCTGTAGTTTTTATAAATAGGCATTACATTAATTATCACTTTCATGAGGTAATAATGCATGTGAGGACAACTTTACTTAATTGTATACAAGTTTTAGTCATTAAGATGCAATAGAACATAACCTCATTCTGTGTTCTATCAATCTGACCATATTTCTGTTATGGATTGATAACACATGGTTTTATTGAATTGATGTAGTGGCACTTTATTTCAGTCTTTGCCTTTATCAGCTATACCAGAGAGTAGCAAAGTAAAGGAGAGATTATAATGACTATAATAAACACCTATATGAATTAATACCATAACACTGGCTATTTTACTGAAATAGATAGGCGTAATACATTGACTACATTCTTAACTTTTTTAGTATGGTGTAGTACATTTATTAGCTTAATAAATTCCTGCTTGAAAGAAAGACAGGGCATGATTTACACTGGGCTAGGACACGAATTAAGTGATCCTGAAGTAAACATACATTCCACACTGGGGGCCATTATATATACCTGTGTTACTGTCAGAAGGCTCAATATCTATCAATTTGTCATGGTCCTGTTTCACTCAACAGTCTGCTAGTTTCAAACCTGACCTGGTGCACTCAAAGATACATTTGTTTTTCTGTCACACGGCCCCCCTGTATGTTATTAAATGATCTTTCACAGATCTGAACCCAAATTCTGTATGTCAATACTGACGACCAACTCTAAAAATTGTATTTTGTTAATAACATCACATATATACTTCTGCTTTCTTCAAAAAAACAAACAAAAAGAAAACATGTATCCATACATATTTGATGTACTTTATAATATGTCACTGTTCATTAAGAAAGCAGTGAGAACATGATTATGAGTTTAATCAATAAAACATGATGTTATTGTACTGAAACAGAGTTAACAGAGTTAACATGATATCTATCTGTCTTTGATCTTAAAAGGGAATACAATTAGTGTTTCATATATCTATGCAATGTGTTTTTTTTTATAAGAATATGTATGTTTTTATGATCAACCGTAGTAACCATATTGGGCCATATTTACACCGTTTGAAGAAATATTTTGTTAAGTAAACATTCCTTCAAACTGTCCCATTATCACAAAAAACACTTTCAATTAAAAAATCTGAGATTACAGAACAGTATGAAAATAAGATTGTTACTCTGGTAATTCCCTCTGTGTTACTGCTTAATTTATTATAGTAGATTGTAAGACTGTGATGTGAAACCAAAGAGAAGACCTTGCCTCGCACTACGATTCTGGTGACAGGATCTGTGAGCAGAGGACAAAAAAACCCCCAAAAAACAATATGAAAAACCTAAAAGCATATCTTATTCTATTATATGGTTGAGATTTGCAGTTTCATGTGAGAGTATACAGTTATATTTACACAAGAAGGACAGACCACAGTACTGCAAAGATCCAGTTGTAGCTGGTCATCGACCACCTCTTTTTGATGGCTGTAAAACTAATTGTGTTAGTCTTATCTGGGTTTAAACAAAGACCACAGATTAGGCAGGTAGCACTATTTCACATTTAACTTGCAAGGGTCTCAGCTCAGAAAGGCTGAAAGAAGAGGGTTCGAATAAGGGTTTTAGAGACTGTGCTCTACAGGGTTTCACCAAACTGCTTGACGTTAAAGGAATTCAACATCGATTGGCATGCTTTACCAAAGATGAAGTAACTTTCAACATAAATACCAGACAAATGAAATAAGGATGGACATACATCTGATTTAAGATTGTTACATTTTTAAATAGGTACATTAGTTATATTTTAAATGTCGTTGTTTATATTACTTTTGGTTCTTTTTATTTTTTATTTTTCAATATACTGTATAAAGATTCCACCTCTACTTAGGATTGTCAATATTAGGGTTATTGATCGTAAATTAGAAAAAGATTGAGTGCAAACAGCTAATCAGTCTCCAGATCTAGCGGTCTTCTATTTTGCATAAATGCCTGCTGGAATGTTGAAGTGCTTAACTGTGAGTTAAATGTTAAATCAATCCGCCCATGAACACTGGATTTTTCCCTTAACATTCTAATCTACAACTATTCTGTTAACATAAAAAGCTACTTAAACATACTTTCTGACGCTGGTTAGACACAATCAAAATCATGTCTTTGACAGGACACCTTAATGAAGTCTCAATTCGCAACTACTGGACAGCAAATCAACAGGAAAGACACGATTGGTCCAGAATTCTGTCATCGGCTGGATCCAAACAACACCCTCCCTCAAAATCAACCAATCAAACTGCCAACCCGGTTCCACTTCTTTCCACACCAGCCAATCCACTGCCTGCCAGCTTGAATGACGCCCCGCCTCCAACAAGTTTTGAGTCTGACTTAATAGTACACAGACTAATCAACAATTGTACATGTCCAGCGAAATTATAATAAGAAAGAGTAAGACCTCAATAAATAAATGTTAGCCAAATATAATAATAATAATAATAATAATAATAATAATAATAATAATAATAATAATAATAATAATAATAATAATAATGTTTGCTCTATGTGTATGTCGTTTTTATATTCTAATTATGTTTGGGATTATTTTCTTCAGCGGAAGGTTACCTGGTGAAATATCAAAAGCTCAAGGTAAATATAGGTTTTAAAGTTTTTTTTTTTTTTTTAAAGAAAATAAAGAAAGAAATAATTTTCTAATAGTAATAGAGCCCCCTCGGTGCAGGCTTTACTGTGTGGTAAATGACCTTGACTTTTGTTATAGCGCCCTCGCCTTTGGCCCCAAAGAGCTGTCTTTCAATCAAATAAACCGAACAAAAGTAAATATTAGGTAAAGAGCCTTTGAATTCCATACTCAAGCAAGTTACACATTTTTTAAGGCAATCAAATAAAGGCATGTACCAAGGTTGAGGTCAATTCCTTTTTTTCAATTCAAATTAAATTTCCAATTCCTTTTTAAAATCAAATCCCACTTCCGAGTTGCCTTTTAATCAATTCCAAACCATCATTGATCAAAATCCAATTAGCAGTATTTTGTTAAAATGAACTTCTCACAGTGGTAACAAAATCCTTAAATTGAAGTCACCGTTCATCAGTTAAATTTGCTTCATATGACAGCAGCTAACCATCAAAAACAATATCTTTAAAATATCTATTCAAATTCCTTTGAAGGAAAAGGATTTGGAAAGTTATTTTAAAAAGGAATTGGAAAAGGAATTAGAAGAAACAGGAATTGACCCCGACCCTCGCTTGTACATCTGCATAGAAAGTGGGGTATAGAGTAATAAACTTGTTAGAGTAGGAAACTCACAATTATTTGAATTAATACTGTATTATAAAATAAGCAGATTTACCTCAAAATGACATAAGAATAATATTTTTTAGAAAAAATGGACTGGAATTTTAAAGTTATGGTTATTAAAAACTATTACTTATAAAAGCAGATGGACATCTATTACAGAAAAGTTATAAAAACATAATTTGTATCCAATACACCTACTGTTTACATTACCACATTTGTATTTTCTTCAGTAGTGCAACTTTGGATGTTTTATTATACCAGTGTAATAAAACCATCAGAAATCTGAAAGTCAGTCAATTGACCCTGCCAGCAATCTGGAACATTAAGAGTGGAGGTGGAGGTTGAGAGAGAGTGTGACATTTTCCCCACGCTTTCGGCATTGTCTTTCCTGTCATTAACCAACCAGCCACTTCCTCTAATGACTGACATCCATGTCAGCTGCAATGTCAGCTACTACATTGTTTGATCCCAAAGGCACTGCTGAAGTGAAGTGACCTAGGATGTGAAACAGTACCAGACATTCTTTAACCTAGTACAGTAACCAGATACCATATTTTTTTAAATACTTGTTTCCTACAGTATAACATGTGTCTTTTAAAACACATATGAGATCTACAAAATGAATAGAAATGCAAACTATTTCCTTAACTAGTAAGTGAGCACAATATATCTAGAAGCAGATAAATAATGTCTGTAACATAAACCAAGTGAGGCAGATTTATCAACTATTTAAACAACTTATTTTCCCACAAAAACCTGTACAAATATTATGCTGGCATAAAGACCCTAATAAATCAGGTCCACTGTTCTCTAGTGATATAACTACAGCATATATATATATATATATATATATATATATATATATATATATATATATATATATATATATATATATATATATAATAAATCCTGGGGTTGAGCAGCAGGAGTTAAAATGAACTCAATTCTTTATGGTTTTATGATAAAGTGGAGGTACACATTTTCTGGTTACGATTTCATCTGACTCAGTGGTGCAGAGGCATAGCGTTTTTGCATGCTGAGTTTCAATGAGTCTTTGCAGTTTGTGGTCTCTGACTCCTCTATAATGAGGTTTTTGGAATTGAGGATCTAACTCTGGTCTCTATGGCAATTTACTTCTAACCAGATATTCTGACCAGCCACTTACTCCCTACATTACTCATTTTGGACTTACATGTGATGTAGACAGTGACAGATTGTTAATTCACAAGCATATATATAAATTAAATGATCAGTTGAAATGGTTATAATTTATATTGTGTAGAATGTAAAAGCTTCAATTCCAATGCCCCTATCTAAGAAAAGGTTCCATTTATTTGACTGTGTTTAAAAAAAAATAACCATTATTTTATTGTGATGACAAGGGGTTTTCTATTGTTACTGTGGTGTGTTATGGGAAAAAACTGGATCAGATACAAAATAAATGTCTTAAACATCCAAACTGAGAAGCCCTAACTGTAGTGCAGCTCAACATGGTACACATAGTTTCTCCATTATGTGGTGTTTCCTGCAGAGAGAAAGGTTATATCAAATTTACTAAATAACACCAGTATACAAGGTTACTATTGTAGTGAATAGAGAAACAGCTTGGAGGACAGCAAAGTTTGTCATTATAGTCTTGTGAACATGCATATTTGAGATCAATTGTGTTTCTTACATGCTTATCTAAATAGTCAATGTTTAATTTCAGTAAAAATGCCCTGGAGTGATTATCTATTCCAGTGGGCCTCTAATACTGCAGGTGATACAAGGGTTCTAGCTCTCTTGAGAATTATTCATGTTTTCTGAATAGCTCTTGTGTGTTAGCAGGAGCATTGAATCAATATACCATATTCCTTTACATGTTCTTTCCAGCTGCAACTTACCTCAGTCTTCAATCCAATTCAGTGTAAGATAAATTACCATATGGAATTGTTAAACTACAGTTAAACATAATTTAAAAAGTGCACAGTCACGAAGGTTCCAGTAATCCTGCTGCTGTACTAGTTAATTCTGCCTGTCTGAACTGTACCGCATGAAAGAGTAGGAAGATGTTTAGTTCTACAATTTCAAAAAGCATTATCCCCAAACAGAAACCATCCCCAAATTGAACACAATTTGGAATGTTTTTTTTTTCTTCTTTTGAACGTCAAGGAAAACATTTTTTGTGATCTTTGCCACGTCAGAGTAAGCCTACAGTGTTTGATTTGCTGAACTCTGGACTGGCAAATTGTTAGAACTCAAAGACATTTCAGTGTCAGCAGAGCAGAATACAGAAACAGGCAGAAGAATGTGTACAGCTATGGCCAAAGGTTTTGCATCACCTGCAATTTTAGGATTGAGACAATTAATAATAAGCATACATGTAAAAAGTAACACATTAACAAAAATACAAATAAAGAATAAAATAATCTGTAGAGCCAACTTTTAAATCCAGTACATCCCCCCAGTCTCCTTCCATGACAAACACAACAACATGTCTGGAAAATAGGGGTATTCTTTGACACTTCTGGGACCATTCACACAGTCTTTCTAGTATAAAAGAAGTACTTCCACAGCAAATAGGCTGTAAAACGGGGTGGTGCCTGTCTATTTATTAGTTCACAAAACAAAAGCCTAACTACACCCAGGAGTACTAATGACACTTTTAGAAGCTTTTAACTAATAAAACTGGATATTTACCAGTAACCACAATATACATACTTTATCAAGTATCGCCTTTTCGTAAGGCCTGCACACAGGTCTCGTCTACAGTCTTCACACAAAGCCTCTGCCCTGTCATACATGACTAATGGGTATGTGACGGAGGACCCCATTTTTTTTTCTCTAAAATACTATTAAATAAACAGGCTTTGTAGACGCTTTTGCAATTTTACTTCCTGGCCCTGCAAAATACATTCTCTCAGATTGAATCGGTTACATCTGTGCTGTTTATGAAGACCATTATGCCGAAAAAAAATGGTGACTGACTGTCTGATAATATTGAAAGAAAAGGCATTGTAGTATGTTTTACTTAATTTGTTTGCTTGTGTGTACAATTTTATTTATTTATTTTTTCATTTTTACATTATCACCTCTGTGAGAATTTCTAAACTAGATTATAGATAAGCAAGGTGTCTAAATAATTTATCTAGCTTGTTTTCAGTCTTTTTATTATTCCTTACCAAATGTGAATAATAAGTGGCTTATTAGGTGGATAAATCAATAGATGTTTATTTAAGTAGGCTAAATGAAACTCACCTCTGCTTGTGATATTGGTAAATGTGGTACACTGCAGTGAAAAAAGGCATAATTATGGAGTCAGAAGATGCTTTCTCACAGAAGAGTTAATACGGCTCAGAACCGCCACTGAAGCGGCTTAGAGGTCTGTGTGAATTGCCTATACTGCCACAGTGTCACAGAACCGTCATATTTTACGACCCTTCCCGTGTGAAAGGCTTTTCTGCCACTGAAGCGCTATAGTGGGTGTGGTTTCAAAGTCAACATGCACGTTCCTATAGCGTAGGTAGGTAGGTAGGTAGGTAAGGGGCGTGCATGCAGTGCCGAGGCACAGCCACGGAACCTTTGAGTTGCAGAGTCATAATGCCAGTTAAAAATCTCATAAAATGTTTTATTTTCCAAATCTCAACCCAGTTCTATTAAGTCTGCAGGTCAACTGCCACGTTTGTAGCCTACTTAAATTACTTTACGATTTCAGCTTGAGTGCCTTTAAGTAAGATGACACTGAACTTTATTGTCGTTTTTTATACACAAATAAGCTTACTTGATTAGAAAATCATCATGAACGATACAAGCAACTTCTTACACTACTTGGTTTGTTAAATGAGTAGCACACAACAAAATATGAAAGCTGAACCATTACTTTCAACAAAGAATAACGGCAACAATTTAATGAAAAAAAATATTGTAGCCTACTTTAATAGGAACATTAGCCTGCTATATCATATTAAACCAAAACATTATATATAGCCTAAGTTTAATTAATCGGTTTTGTAATCTACCAGCAGCTTCTGTTGCATACACATCGCTGACAACAGTGCAGACCATGGGTCAAACCAATGTTGTTGGGGTACTTATTTTTGTTTTAAACCACTTAAATGCAAAAGCGTAACAAAACATGTATACAGGCTTTTTTACTTTTAATTTTAATTATTTGTCCTGTGGTTACCTTTAATTAATTTCTCTGCACGCACTACTAATTTGTATATGATGTAGAATACATGATTGTAAACGTCTAACACAAGTACATACAATACTCTTTCAAATAAACATGTTATGATTTTGAATATGCGCATCTTGGGGTCAGCATTATTATCATTGCTTTCGCCCCGGCACCTCTTTCTTTACAAATTAAGCACTGTGTGCAAGTGTTATGTCCTGTCAGCGTTTCAGATTGCACGAGAACAGTCTGTTGTTGCCATGAGAACAATCCGTTGATTGACAGGTTTGAAAGTTGTACTCGCGTGATCTCTTTGGCTGTGTGAAAGGGTTATGACGGTGTTACACCGGCATAGATTGTGCAATTTCATGCTGTGTGAAAAGGGTGTTTTACACACTCGTAAATACGTTTCAGGGACAACACAGCAGCTGCATTTCTGTGTGACATATTACTTGTTCTTTAAGAGCAGCAACTACAGTACATCCAGCTTGATAAACTTCCCATGCACTTCGCTCTCTGTACCATAATAGCCTCGTATACACACTGATTATTAAATATCATCCTTAATTGAGGGCTATTAACTCATTAGAGTGTAATTTCAATGTAATTGCTACATTGGCCCATTGTGAAACTTCTAATGCATTAGGAGAAGCAGTTGTACTGCAGACAATGCTGACAAGATGCAGGGTAAAGGGTTTTTTTTTTTTGGTTTCACTTGAATGACCCTGCTTCTTCAATGACCCCATTGTCTGAGTGTGTCTGATTGTGTGTCTTTCTTAATATGTGACAGGATAAGACTTCACCTGAACTGCAAATAAAACTGTCTTAGAAGTGGATCAGTGATATACAGGTACACTTTCCACAGAGTTATAGGAAAAATGACAGGCCTTGCAGACAGAATTCAATCTTTTGTCCACTAAACAAACAGAGCAAATGTTGCTTAAATCACGTTACGCTGTATATGATCATGGTGACAAGGCTGGTAAAATCTTGACTCATCAGCTTTGACAGTCTGCTGCTTCTCAGTTAATCATTGAAATTCGTACAGAATCATACCCAACTACTAATGATCAGCAGGAGATACAGGATCTAGTTTTTTCTTATAAGCCACACAATTCATACATTCCCAGTGTGCCTTGGTGTCTCTTCAGTGACATCCCCATGTTTAGGCTACAGTCTGATACCGCAGTCTTTTCAACCCTGCATGCTAGATGCCGATTCTGTTTGGTTGAAATCAGGCTGTCCCACCTTGGCATGTTCAGTGCATTGGGGATCCTATGCAAAAGCTTCAAAGAAAGTAAAAAATTAAATATACACTCCGTTGATAGTTAAGTAACCAGTAATTCATGCAAATGGTTCTGATACATTTATGGGAAATATAGAAAACATGACATTTGCTATAGGCTGCTATGTTATTTACTTTCTTGTTTGATTAAATGCAAGGCCACATGACTTTCTATAAAATATATTAAAAAATTAGATTGTGTCGTTCAAAAAAGCATGGCTGGTGTAAGTCTGCCCAGAGTGTCTGCATTAAGCTCCAGTTTTGTCCTCATGCTGACGCTGGAAACTAGTTATCACTAAAGCAAATCAATCTAGCCTGTGTCTGTCAGTGTAACATTATGTGAGCTGAAAGAAGGACTTCAACTTCAATTTCTCTTCCACCATTTCCATATACATAAGTCAGACATCCAATTACCTGGGAAGAAAAGGAGAATGCAATATAGCGGATACCTGGAAGGTCAATAAAGGAACTCAAAATGTATTCCCTCATAGCTTTTATTTCCAAAAGCTACATGTCTTAATTGGAGAGCAGTCTTCAGACACCTATTCATATTAATCTCTATGTGACAGCTTCATTGTTCAAAACAAAGAGATTTTCATTGCAATTATTTCATTTGCTTCTTTTCACACTCATCACACGAATGGGAAGTTATCTATAATTTCTATTGGTTTTGTAATATGCATGGTTAACTTGTTAAATCATTAGCAAAAAAATGTGGCATCTGGCTGAGTTTTAACTAAACATACATTTTGAGATGCTATTAGCACACTGAAGATGGCATGGGCTAAACTGTGACTTAGCTTCTTATAGTTTTACTAAGACGCAGATAATTTTTCTTCAAATTTTACATAAAAATTCTCCATCATGATATTATTCCAGACTTCATTAAACGGTCTGTCTTATTTTTAGTGGATGTGAGATTATGTATGGTTATCAGAATTGTGACCATATGGTAACAGTTCCTCAATGTTAGTCAGTAGGCTTTGTCAATTTTGTATTATGTTAAAGGGTAAATATACTACGTAATCTCTATCTTTGAATGATGATTGAATACATTCCGCTGAGGAGAGAAATTTCAGCCTCCATTTTTTCTGTTAATTTGCTATACAGAACACAGTAAGACAATTTATTATTTATTTAATTTATAAATGCACCTTTCATACTGTACATAAATACATAAAAATACAAAATATAATAATAATAATAATATAATAATAATAATAATAATAATAATAATAATAATAATAATAATAATCTAGCAATTACCTTGCATTAAAACCACTAAGATAAAATGCCATTTTATAAAAATGTGTTTTAAGTTTAGACTTAAAAATACCCACAGACCCAGCTTCCCTAACACATGGAGGTAGTGCATTTCATAGTTCAGGGGCTCTAAAAGAAAAAGCCCTCCCTCCCGTATTGATTTTATTGACCCTGGGAACAACGAGCAGCCCTGCTTCCTGTGATCTTAGATAAGGGAGATATCTGGGAGATATGTGGTCAGTAGCTCCTGCAAATAGCTAGGGGCTGCTCCATTCAAGGCTTTATAGGTCAATAAAAAAATGTTAAAATCAATTCTATATTGAACAGGGAGCCAGTGCAAGGAGGCTAAAACAGGGGTGATATGCTCATTTTGTTTTTTGTCCAAATTTTAGCGGTGGTATTCTGAACAATCTGTAGGCGGGACACCGCACGTTTTGGGCTGCCAGAGAGGAGTGCATTACAGTAATCAATTCTTGAAGAAACAAAGGCATGTGTTAGTCTCTCGGCATCAGATAAGGAGATAATAGGTCTCAGTTTGGCTATGTTTCAAGTGATAGAAGGATACTTTAGAAACTTCCCTAATATGAGACTCAAATGATATTAGGATCAAAGAGAACCCCCAAATGTTTTATTTTAGTTTTAGGATTTGATAAAAGACTGCTAGGGTCAAACTCATGCAATCCTACATTTTTAGTTGGTTATGGGAGCCTACAAACATAACCTCTGTTTTATCTGAATTCAACAGTAGGAAGTTTTGAGACATCCAGCACTTGATATGATCAAGGCAAGCAACAAGTATCATCAGGTTTTAAAGACAAATACAGCTGGGTGTCATCTGCATAGCAGTGGAAGTTAACACCACATTTCTTAACAATATCACCCAATGGTAACATATATAAGCAATGGACCCAGAATAAAACCTTGTGGAACACCGCAGTCAACTTCGGTCAATGCTGATTTTTCCTGCCCAGTACAGACAAATTGATATGTATCAGATAGGTAACATTGAAACCAGGATAAGACAAGGCCATACAGTCCCACTAAGTATTTGAGCTGATTTAATAAGATGGAGTGGTCTACAGTGGGAAAAGCAGCACTTAGATCAAGAAGAATTTGAACTGATAGAAAGCCCAAGTCAGAGGTTATGAGTAAGTAATTTACAACTTTGACAAGGACTGTCTCTGTACTATGTGCAGCACAAAATCTGGACTGAAATTTCTTAGATACACCATTAAGAGTTAAAAAAACTTTGTACTTGAAATGCAACAACCCTCTCTAAAACCTTGTCTAAGAATGGAAGATTGGAGATAGGCCTGTAGTTATTAATGAGTTTAGGATCCAAGTTGTGTTTCTTGAGCGTTACCTTAAGTACTGAAGGAACAATACCAGATGAAAGAGAACTATTTATAATTTTTAAAATGAGGGTAATAATAACCAAGAATGTTTTTTAATAATTTTGTAGGAATGGGGTCAAGAGAACATGTCATAGTTCTCATGTACTGAATCACAGCTGTCAGCTCTTGAAGGCTAATCAAAGAAAAGACCTCCATTGTAGCCTTAGAGGCACTACTAGGTAATACTGTGCAACAACCCTCCTTAATAGAATAGGTTTATGAATACTGATTCTAATGTTAAGTATTTAATTTTTAAAGTGATTCAAGAAGTCATTACAGCTAGGAATAAAACCAGTACCAAGAGTGGAACTATTTGGGGAAGGATTAATTAATGTATCAATTGTGGCAAAAAGAGATCTAGAATTATTTTTTATTACTTTCAATTAAGGTAGAGTAATAAGTTGATCTGGCCAATGCCAGAGCCTTCCTATATTTAGCCAGGTGATCCTTCCATATAGTGTAGTGAACATGCAGTTTCGTTACCTCCATCTCCGTTCTAACTTCCGACCCTCATACTTCAATTAGTGAGTTGCATCATTAAACCACGGTGAGCTTTTTTTAAAAACCAGCCCCCAAATTTTGACTGGCGCGACAACATCTAAGATACCAGTCAATGACTATCGGTCAGTTACTGCCAGGGTGGTGCCAGGTCTCCATACCGTGGTACACTTGTAGATGCTCTATTCCTCAGAGAGCCCCGAACGATTATTCACCCCAAGATGTAAATGTATGCTCCATGGATTTTGAAGTTACTGGTATGCTAACGACCCCCCATGCTTCCGTTAATCATTCCCAGTTATAGACAAGTGTGCAGTACATATCATGGTGTACCTAAAACGTCCGTGTACACTGACCCATAGAACACTTGGAGTTTATCTTATCAGTGCCTACCATGTACTTACCCACTCTAGACATCAATTCAATAAAAACGATTTCGCAGATTTGGTCCATACGCCCTCTAGTGTCAGTCAATCTACTTGCCAATGGGCTAACACAAACCACAGGTGGCAAATAATCTGTCAAAACCTATATCGATTCCTCCGACCGTCTGCAGGGTCATCGGTAGTGTTATTTAAGGTGTCTTCACCCACCCTATACACATAGTAGTACGCACTCACTTTAGTTGTGCACACCCAGTCGGTCAGCTCCCTACCTGACCGTTATACTTGATGAAGTCTGTTACATGGTTCTAGAGTCTCGACTTTCCTATTTGACAGTTTTGAAGTCCAGTGATTATCCAGTAGACGTGTTATACTTAGTACTTTTTACAGCCGAGCCTAAAGAATCCCAAAGTGAATTCAATCACATCTACGTTAGTCAGTAATGCTTAGTCCAGCTATTGACACGTAAAGTAGTAAATGGCACATGTTCCGACAGCGACGGGGTGAACTTTTGTGTCTGTGCTTGTCGACCGTTATGAGAGAAATTAAAGAGTTCTTAATATATGGCAATATCGTTTGTAGGACTCCTTGACAGGCCAACGTACCCATTAGTATGACATTCACCGATTTGTATGGCATTAGTGTTTTTGCACTATACACTAGCCTGGCGATTCGGCCGTCTTAATTCAGTTCGCTATGATTCTACAAGCAAAATTTTATTAGTCGTATCATGACACAGCTACACGGTCAGTATAAATTTCTGTGACGACGAGTGACCACGTTAGTCCGATTTGCACTATCCGGATCACAAAGTAGAGTATTTGACTATACTCTGTGTGTGTGTGGAGGTCACTATTAAACTATGAGCACCTATGTAATAGAACTAGACTATTTTATTGTTCAATGATTTTACGTTAATGTATTGAGGGAGCGATTTACTTGTACAGTGGACCTATGTCGTTTGGTGATACAGGGACACCATGAGACACAAACATGACAACAAAATACAAAATAAAATAACTTCCTCTCTAAATTGCACATGCATAAAGCACCATGTAATGAACGCTATATTTTTTACAAAAAGAAAGGCAACATTACCACTCATGGACCATTTTAATTAGTAGTTTTTAAACTATAAATAGCCTGGCTAAACGGCAGTCAGGAGTTCAGTTCGAAGTGACTGACAAGCAAACCAAGAGCAAGAAGGAGAGCGGGTCGGGCGAGGGGAAGAGGGAATGGGCTCGCCCCAGGTTCGGCTGCTGGAGTGGGACTAAGCGAAGCTTTAGCGTCTCGTCTCCAGGAGAAATCTACAGCTCGTCTCGTCTCCAGGAGAAATCTACAGCTCCTCTCACAGCAAAAAGTAAATACAGTAGGAAAAATAACCACGTAATAGGCATATTATTTATTTAGTTATAAAATGGATGCTGAATAAGATGTTTGTGTTACAAAGTGCCAACGCAGCTTTTCTTCAGTTCCGATCGTAACCATAAGCTCATGTCTAAGGCCCCTTTACCATTCTGTTTTACCTTGTCTTGACTCTTACCTTTGAATGTGTATGAGCTCTGCAAATTTTTGACCCCTATCTCTGGATCGTTACTGTATTTACTGTAGAAATATTGCACGATTCACTAAAGAATTATGGGATATGGTTTTTGACACATGGTGTGCAGTTGAACCTGAAACAAAACCTGAGACAACCTGAAAACTCTCACTGTGCAGTATAACTGCAGATAAGGCTTGTTCAGGGCATTTTATAAATTACCTTCTCCATTTCACTTCATCCATTTCACTAGAAATCTTATCAAGCTATATGAAATGTACATTCAGTCCATGGGATTGATAATGGCTGCTTCTTAGTAATTATGATTTCTTATTTTTTTTTTTTTGAGTTGAGTAGTCTTCTAATTGTAAGAGGAGAACAGGAAGACAGGCAGGTGCAATGTCTGAATCACCACACATTTATTAAATTAGATTTAGAAATCATGTAGCATCCCTGCAGTTACATTTACATGTCATTCCCAACCGTATAGGCCCTACTTCTTATCTCATGTTGAAAACAGATATTTTCTGTAAAACCTCAGTAAAAAATATGAAAAATAGATCTTTTCTGTAAAAAATTAGAGGAACAAAATGACATTGTGATGAATGAGAGGTATGTAATGTGTGAGAATGTGATATAAAACAATACGTTCCATGCACATTTTGTTTTGTTTAGAAGTCATGTGCTGCGGTGGTGTTTTTATTTTTCTTCAGTGTGATGGGGGAGGTGAGGGAAAGGGATGGTGAAGGTCAGAAGCTGTCTTTGAAGAACAGAAAGGCTCACGTCTATAAAGAACAGGAAACGTAGCTACTGTGGTTTGTGGGGATAAAAAAAACCAAAAAAAAACACACCTGTGGAATAATGCTAGTAATTTAGTACGTGTGATAAAGCATGTTTACAATAAGGTTTTATCATACATTCTAAGTACTGACACCAGACACTCAATCGATAATTTAGCTGTTGTACTGTTATTAACTAAACATTTCATTACTTGTAACATAACTTGACGATAGGATGAGAAGTACTAACAGCCATTATTACTAAAATTTGCAATGACTTGTCATAACAATCTCACTAATAACTGTGAAATGTGGAGAGCAGTTAACCAGTGAACAATATTATAGTACTTAATTTACTGTTAATATAGCATAAATGTGAACTAATCAATGCGTGAGATAATCATTAAAGAAAATGAACTGTGGTATAAATGGAACACCCAATGAATGTTCACACCATAGCCCTCAATAGCAAACTGGACTTGCATTCTTGTGTGTTATTCAACCATCCTTACTAGTGCAAATACCTACAGTACTCAATGAATATAGTATCTTTATATTTATATGTTAGTGGCGTATAGAGATGAGTCTTAATAGCTGGGAATGGTGGTCACTCTTAGCCCTGACTCTGGTCCATCTGAGTGAGTGTGGTGATTATTGAACTGTACTGGGCCTTTCACCATTGGACTTAGATCTATACACATCTATCTAGGTAAGTGTCTATACTAGTAACTTTCACTTTCCTATACAAAAGTGCAGTATTATTTATAGCCTATATTGTACTTGTATTTAATACGAGTGCCTTTAAATAAACCGAATATTTAAACTAGGGCTGTAAGCATTTAAATGTTTAAATGGGAAATGTGGGTAAAAAAAGTGTTAAAAAAATATTCAAAGTTTATACCCCACTGAACAAAAACAAAAACAGAAAGAAAAAAATGTTTCCCCATATTACATCTTTCTTTTTTTACTACCTTTCAACCAATCAAAGGTGACTTTCTTACATGAATCAACTGTGTGCGAAATATTTTAGGATTTGAAAAACAGTTATAGTTTGAAAAAGCAACGTATGTGACATGTCTAAATCTGAAATTAAAAGTCCCTTTTGGGACTTATTTGAAAAAACAGACAAAAGCACTGTCAGGTGTACCATTTGTTCAAGCAGTTCAGTTTTTCGGGGAGGATCCACTGGTACAATGCAGAACCATCTTCGATTTAAGCATCCACAGTGCATCAGTGAAGGATCAGTCTCTGTGAGTCAGGTAAGGATTACAGCATTTACAAGCTCGCAAGCTTGTGACCCGGTAAAAGCTGAAAGAATATCTGAACTGATTGCAGAAATTATTGCAAGAGATTGCTCGTCCATTCGAACAGTGGAAGGTGATGGATTTCAGCAGTTGCTGTCTTTCATTGAGCCCGATTACAAGGTACCCTCACGGCCATCACTACTAAGTAGAACACACAGTCTCTGAAAGCTAATTTACAAGAAGCCCGTGTGTAGCGGAGTGTCCTGCTCCTTTATGTTTATTAAGTGTTTTATGTTGTATGTAGTGTGTTAATGTTGGTGTTTATGTGTAAAATACACAAGATATAAATATGGGTTACGAGCACAAGTGTTTAAAATGTATACTTATATTTAGGCAAGAGGATTGCAGATAAAATGTAATGTGTGAGCACGGGAAATTACACTTAATTAATTCACGTGCAGTTGTACCGAGACTCAAATTAAATGATTGATTAGCAATCAAGTCTCGGTACAGCTGCATAAAAGCAGCATGTTTTCACTCACTTGGGGTTGTGTGTTCGGAAGTGGAGAACGGGTAAGACAGAGGAGAGTTTGATTGGAATAACAATTCTACAGTGTGCTGGAAGTGCCAGCATGGTACTTGTTTGTTGGGTTCGTCCACATCCGTTTTGTCTGTCTGTTTGTTTGGCCAATGTGCCCTTTATTTTCAGTGTTGTGTGTTTTGTTTAAATCTTTTGTTTGTTTATTATTTAATAAAACACTAGACGCCGTAGCGTTTCAGGTTCATCGCCATTACCTGTTTTGGTTTCTGCATCCTTCTGGGTCTGACGTCACCACTAGTCATCCTTGTCACATATGGTGTGAAGGGTGGGATAAACCCAGCCTCCAAGTCAGACCAGGGAAGGACAGCGTTCTTTTGTGTGTTTAAAAAAAAAAAAGTGAAGTGTCCTTTTGGGAAAAAAAAAGGATTACAAATATTTTTTGAAAAAAAATAAAAATAAAGAAATGGGAAAAAACGGCTGGAGGAAGCAGCAGCAACAGCATCAGCAGCAGCCAGCGCATCAGCAGCAGCCAGCGCATCAGCAGCAGCGCAGGGCCGGTCGCAGGTCCTGTGCTGTCTCTACCACGCTGGACGTCTGCCTCACCTGCCTGAAAGGTGAGGAATGGTGCTTTGCTGTTGGCGAGGTTGGGCACATAGCACGCGACCAACCCCCCTCCATTGCCCAAATGCCCTATGCCTGAGTGGGAGGAGCCTGTGCATCCAGCGCACAGAAGGGGGGAGCCTGTTCATCCAAAGCCAGAGAGGGAGCTGTTCCCACCTCCACCAGCAGAGGGAGAATGCCTGCTGGTTTCACTTCCACCACCATCATTCGAGGGAGAGGAGCAGGAGCTGCCTCTGTGTCCTCCGCGGTGGAATGGGAACAGCAACACCACCCAACATCCCTACCAGACATCGCAGCCATGGTGCTCAACTACCTGGCTGCAGATATGGGAGGGACCCCGCTGCTGTCTCCAGTGCCAGAGGGAGAGGAGCCATCGCTGCCATCTCCAGTGCAAGAGGGAGAAGCCCCACTATCTCCAGTACAAGAGGGAGAAGCCCCGCTATCTCCAGTGCAAGAGGGAGAAGCCCCGCTATCTCCAGTGCAAGAGGGAGAGGCCCCTCTATCTCCAGTGCAAGAGGGAGAAGCCCCACTATCTCCAGTGCAAGAGGGAGAAGCCCCACTATCTCCAGTGCAAGAGGGAGAAGCCCCGCTATCTCCAGTGCAAGAGGGAGAAGCCCCGTTATCTCCCGCGCCAAAGGGAGAGGAGCCATCGCTGCCGTCTCCAGCATCAGAGGGAGAGGAGCCATCGCTGCCGTCTCCACCAGCAGAGGGAGAATGCCTGCTGTTTCTCCTCCACAGCCTGAGGGGCAGGAGCATGAACGTCCACAGAGGGAGGACACTGAGCGTCTGCAGCCCAAGAAAGGGAAGCCCCAAGGTCCACAGCCCAAGATGAGAACAGCGGGGGAAAGTGCCTGCTGTTCCCATCTCCACCTGCAGAGGGAGAATATTTGCTGGTTGCACCACCACCCTCACGAGGAAAGGAGCAGGAGCTGCCTCGGCCTCCATCCCTACCATGTGGGGAAGAGAACCAGGAGCTGCCGCCTCCAGGCCAGCACTACCCCCTGAGCACTAATTTCCCTGCACAACACAGCACAGACACAAGCACCACATTCCCGGAATTAAAAGGGAGAGCCGCACCAGTCCCCTGCAAGTGAGTGAGAGCCGCACCAGTCCCCTGCAAGTGAGGGAGAGCCGCACCAGTCCTCTACAACAGGGGGAGACTACACGCCTCTCCCTCCTCCGTCGTGGGAGACTACATGCCGCTCCCACCTCCGTCTCCAGGAGACTACACACTGCCACTGCCTCTGCCTCTGCCACCTCCACCGCCAGCAGCAGAACAGCAGGAGCTGCCTCTGTCTCCACCACCTCCACCGCCAGGAGCAGAGCAGTAGGAGGAGTAGTCTCTGCTTCCGCCACCACCATGGGAGGACTGCTTGCAGCTCCCACCTCCACCAGCAGAGGGTGAATTCCTGCTGGTTCCACCTCCAACGCAATGGGAGGACTGCTTGCAGCTCCCATCTCCACCATCAGAGGTTGAATTCCTGCTGGTTCCGCTTCCACCACTCAAGGATGCCTGCCTCGCTCCGCCCAAGGATGCCTGCCTCGCTCCGCCCAAGGATGCCTGCCATACATCGCCTTCACTGTTCCTATATTGTATCTGTATTTTAGTTGAATTTTCTCTCTCCTCTTGCTCTCCCGTACTCTCCTCTGTACACCAACCTGGAGTGCAGAAAGCTGCAGCTTTTTATGCAGGTGACCATCTCCCAATTGCAAATAAATTTAACAATGCATTAAATACAGAGATGGCCACCTTCTGCTCAAGGTTTTATAAATTAAATAAACATTTTGTCAATTAAACGTAGATTTACAGCCCTAATTTAAATTGTTTGGACTTTATTCATGTGATGGATTGAGCTATGCTGATAGAAAACAAAACAAACAAATAAAAAAGACCTGGGTCTACCTGAGGAGATAAATTCTGCAAATAAACAGGCTTAAATTTGGCTGTATTTAAAGCTAGTTTCCAAATGGCTTCAGAGTTATAGTTTAATCAGGCGTGTTATATTGTTTCAGTGCACTCTTGTTATTTGTAACCAGAAAATCAATAATAAAAAAGAACACAATTACCACCCCTTTCTCTCTTTTAACAACAAGCCCTCACCACCTTTGTCTCTTCTGCTGCTGAACAGATCCACTGGTGTCCTTCGATAATAAGTACATTCCTTAGTGTCCTCCCTCCGTCAAGGTAATCTATTCTGTATTGACTGTAGAATGACCTTTAAGTGCTTCATTTAATACCTTTTTAATCAATTTTGGGTGCTTGTTTTATGCTTATAAGTTGTTTATTCCTCCCACAAAATGTATCTTTGCACTTGCAGACTTTCATAGTGTTATAACGTAATGTAATGAAATGTAAAGTTTGGCCAAAAAATAAAGTTTGGCCAATTGATAGAACTTGCAGTCTTCAAGCAAGGGTGCTGGATCTCAAAGCACATGGTGATTCGTTTGAACCATTCCTAATCTGTCTATTTTATTAATGCAATTTTCTATGGTGTACTGTGACAGGGTCTTGCTTGTGTCACTCGTGTGGGTAGCCGCTGTTCAAGCATACAGAGAGACAGACGTGGTGTTGATGTTGAAAATGGCAGCACAGGTGCGCAGGTTTTATTCACAAACAAATAACAAACCAAAGTAAAATAAAAGTGGTCATGTGATGTTACCAGCGATGGTAACCCACAGAGGACTAGTACATCGAGCTGTACAAAAAGTGCAAAATAAAACACAGTACCACAAACTATAAATCAAAAGGTGCCGTGAAAATGGCAGGCCTTGCAGCAGCCCCCATCACAGCGATCGCCATGGTTTTATACTGATGCTCTGCTAAGACACGCCCACCTGCCTGCTGGAACAGCTGATTGCTTTCAGCTGCTGCTCCACGCAGACGGGTATTCGTCCCCAGCGGAGCACTACAGCAGCTAAATAATTAATCAAATCATGTTAACAATGAGCACAAAAACATACAATTTCCCCATGTGCAGGGCCCACGCTTTGCCACATGTACTTACTTGGTCCTACATACAAACTGTCATTTTGTGGCTTTTAGTAGTGCTGTCATTAGATTATTGCCTGTCTGCCATATGTACAGATAGGCCTGAATGGCAAGGTGGTTTATTTGTTATATTCTGAATGTGGTTTCCTTTTAATAATGCAGGTGGTGCATGCCAAGCACAACACCTTACTGAAAATCTTTGAACAGCTGTTAATTTGAAAATGTGTCAGTGACAGGGAGGTTCTTGATGTGTGTAGCTGAGATGCGTTGCTAGGCAACTAAATGAGCAGGTAGGCTCGTCGGGCGCTGAGCTGATTGGGAGGTCTAGATTTGCTGGGGGAGGGGGATATGTGGGGGGTGTGAGAGGGGAGGATGCGTGCAACTCAAGAAGCGTTTATGCTACAACTTGAGGAGACATGATACACAGCGGGCTTTGTTTACATCAAGGAGGAGTGTCCGCTCCGCAGGATAACTACTACGGAAACCCCTCAACTGCAAGACGGTGCCTGGGAAAGCTCTGCCCAGCCAGGATAGTCATAAAGACTCGGAGTAGCTGGGAGGTCAGGACTTCGGGAGCAACAGCAGTAGGTTAGTTTATGGGATAACCAGTATAGAGAAGGTTTCATAGTGTAGTAGGTTTCTGGAGCAGGACCCCTCTGTAAGTGAGACTAGTGCTTGCCTTGTGTTGCAAACTTTTATTTTTAGCCTTGTTTTGTTGTGTTCTCTTTATTAAATCTGACACTATGGCTACCATTGCTGGTACTCTAGTGGCAGCACCTGTGTGTTAATAAATCTGTGAGCCTGTGCGATGTGTCAACACCCAGTGCTTTGTGCCTGACTTATTCAGTGATGACCCACACACGTAACCTGTTAAAGTGTCCCCGTATCTGTTCACATTGTATTAGAGTACTTTTCACAATGCTCCCTGAATAAGATCTGTTTAGCACGCTCAATTATGAAAAGTTCATGGGAATGACATTATGTTAAATGAGAATTTCAGTGGTACAAACATAGTTCCAATATATTCATACCGTAGACACCGACAATTCCGACACAGGAACTTTTTGGTATTTGTTATTTTTTTTGTACCTTGTAACGGGGTGACAAGTCCCATCCACAAGTCCACCTCGCACGGCAGGATCTCAGCAACACTCTGAGCTTTCCTTCTTTTGTTTTCACGGAACAAGCATTTATTTTCTTTTAAGTAATATTAAGCATTGATTCACATACTTGTCAAACCTCTCCATTTTTTCCCTTACAGACTGACAGCCTTTTAAAGAGCTAGCCATGCCCACATTAACAGCCTTATTTAAACAATTTAGTACCATTTCTTTTTATAACAAAAATATATCTTTAAATAGTTAAATATATAAAACATCACATATAAAACCTTAAAGTAATTTGTTTCCTTTTTATACTGTGCACTCGCGCACACAATATTTTTAACAATGCATAACATGCAAGCGCTTCATTTATTTTCTCGTTTTTGGTATTTAGAGTTTTAGTTACTGTTATTATGCAATGTACCGTTGTTGATATAAAACACCGTGGCTAAGCTGCACACGAAACTAAACCAACACGGCTTCATACTGCAACAATAAAAACACCAGCCCAGAGTCAGTTACATATAACATATAACTCATTGTAAACAGTCATGCCCCAGTGAGGGTGCTCCCTCACATACCTTAAAAAGATGAACTTTGGTTTCTGTACAGTAAATACAATGCATAATGCAAGGCTCCACCTTTTATCATCTAGACTATGATGCTTCCTCTAGGTTGTTTGTAGATTCTATATGGCTATGCCTCACAGCACAATGATATTCAGTTGGTTTTTTTTGTCTCATTTGTCCACCGTTTTTGAAAGGATCCTTGAACTACGCAATTGCTTGTCACGATGAACCAGTCAAAATCATGATCTTGCTAGAGGCTACTGGTTGCCCTGTGCGGTCAGACGTAACCTTGGAGGCAGGAGCTGTACAAAACTAACCTACACATTTCAGCCTTCTGACAACATTGGACTTTGAAACTTTCCCAGACTGCCAGCTGCAAACCTGAAGAGCAATTTTAACCTCCTAAAAAGTACAATAATTTATTGAGCAGTGTGCTTTAAACCCCAAAGGAAATGCAGTCCTTCAAGTTCTCCTATGACTATATTGTATCTAGGACAGAAATGTGGTTAAAAAAAAAAAAAGTATATTTGTGCAGGATACCAAACAGTAAACACAAAGGCAAAAAGCTTGTTTTTTCCACCATGCTCTAGATAGCTTCTTAACTCATATTTTTGAGAACCGAGTCAAGGTACTTCATTTCATGACTTGTTTGACTAATATAAATAAAAAATTCTGTCTGGTCATATAAGGAGCTGCTAATGCTGATCATTGTGAGTGGAAAGTTGTTTTTCTATCATCTGGTAAACTAATTTTAATTTGCAGAAACAAAAAAATGCTGCAGTATGATCAAGCTGCCATACCGTGGGAAATAAAGACAATAATTTGTCATTGATTTCTACCATACATTATACACCTTTAATGACTAGTACCAATTGTATATAGTAGGAACAAATGAAGATGGTGAGAGTGGTTCACTTCACTGACTTTATTTATTGTCTGCCTTTTATTCCTCTTTAAAATGTGATGGGCTCCAAAAAATGTGAAGGTTTTCCTTTGCACAGCAGCCTCCATTGATTTTAGTTGTCTTAAACCTTTCTCTGCCTTTGCAATATGCCCGCAACAACACAAGAGGGCATGGCACTAACTTGGTGTAGAAGAAAGCTCACCTTTATACTTCAGTGGGTCAACATGCTGGTTTGTTTTTTTATCTCCTGTTCTCTTGGGGGAGTTGGATTGGGATAAGTCCCATCGATGCTCCAGTGTGCACAATCTGTTCCACAGACTAGATGAGCCAATATTTGCTTCCATTTGCAGAGATTACCCCCCCCCCCCCCCACCACCACCACCACCACCACCACCACACACACACACACACACACAAAAATGAAATAAAATCAGATAAAATCATAAAACCAAAAATATATAAATGCTGCAGTTTTTATGACTAATGCAGCTGTTTATTTAGCAGATTACCCAATGTCAATGACATGTACCCATTGCTGTGTAATATGTAGTTCCTCATGCAAATCCCAATTTCTGAAAGAATAGTGTGAATATGCATTTTTTTTAACATTTAGAAAAATACAGCAAATGTTTGCTTTACTGGTGCAATACATGTCACATTTACAGTAGGAACCTGGCAGCTGGTTTAGTGCGCGTCTGGTAAACGACTGAACACATTGCAGAGAACTGCATGATTTCTTTAAAATGTCTTCAACAATAAAAGACACCAGATGCATCAAAGGTTGTAAATATGTCAGCTAAAGATCGCTCTGTTACAAGGGGGTTGTGATGAGTACAAGGGGATTTCCCTTACCAAGGTCTTGTGTCCATGACAAAAGTCATCTTTTTGAGGGGCGGCACCTTGGTGAGGGGCGGAAGTACGAGTATGTAAATTCCAGCCACTGGAGTCAAGTGAAATTAAGGATACCTGTCAGTTTGGGATTGGTGATCCACTGACTACCGGGGCGGGGTTTGCATACTAAAGAACGTGCTACTGTGTTCAGGGTTGGTCCTAAGGAATAGAGGCGGGGAAAAAAAGGCTGGAGGGAAGTACTTGGGAGTTTGGACTGTGTCACGAACGGAGGCCTTACTAACTTGGTTCTTTTCTGTTTTTATTCCTTTTTGTTTTATTTCTGGATTTAAGCAGAACGCGAAGAGGACTAAGAGGCTTCCGTTCCTTTATTTTTGATTACTCCCGCACTCCCTCCCTCACATCCTTCTTTATTATTTTTCTTTTTTTTCGTGCAATATTAAATAAAATTTTAATTGTTACACGTAAATCACTGTCTGGAAAATCCATTTGTACTCACACGCCTCACACGTGGTGTCATTGTGGGAGATGGATCCAGCTACAGTTTTGGCGATGTTTAGGGAGCAGGAGGAGAAGCGAGAGGAGAGGGAAGCACGGCTCCAGGAACAGCTCGCCCAGTTGTTTGGTCAGCTGGTAGAGAAAATCTCGACACCAGCGGCGGAAACAACGGTTGCCCGGATGTTTTCTTCACAACCAAAGCTACAGAAGATGACTCCGGAAGATGATCCTGAGGCGTTCTTGGTCACCTTTGAGAGAGTGGCAGAAGCAGCAGGGTGGCCCAAGGAACAGTGGGCCATGAAATTGGCACCCTGTTTGACAGGACAAGCGCAAGCAGCGTATAGAGCCTTGATGGCCTCGAAGGCCACGGATTATATAAAAGTAAAAGAAGCCATTCTCTCACGCCTCGGGATCACGGAAGAAACATACCGGCGCCGTTTCTGGGAATACCAGCTGTCCAAGGGGGTGCGGCCCCGGGTTGCGGGACAGTATCTCCTGGATCAGTGCACCCGGTGGCTGCAACCGGAAGAACACACACCCCAAGAACTGGTGCAGAAGATCGCTATAGAGCAGTTCACCTCCATACTACCGCCAGGAAATCGGGAGTGGGTTAAAAGGAATCAACCTACCACTCTCGAGAAGGCCATCATCCTGGCGGAGGCTTATGAGGATGCGAAGGAAGGTGCCGCCTCTGACCCCACTCCTGCGCCTAAACTAACCAGGACCAACCCATCAGTGAAGCCCAGAGGAGGTAACCAGACCTTCAGACCATGGAGGTCGAGGTTAGCCCCATCTTGGGCGAGAGAAAACCCCCCTAACCTGTCGGTCACCGACTCACAGGACAAGCAAACCCCGTTGGTGCCTTCTACCCCAGTTTGTTACCGATGCAATGAGCCTGGAATATAGCCAGGGATTGTCCGATGATGGAGGTAGACCTGGCAAGAAGATCCTGGTCGGCAGTAACAGGTAAGAACACTGGGGAATGTTGGGAGGGCCCTTATCAATTAAGAGTACAGGTCGGGGATAAGAGTACTAATGCATTTGCAGACTCTGGGTGTGCACAAACATTGATTCGACAAGCTCTTTTGGAGGGGGTAACCTGGGAGCCACAGGGTAAAGTGGCTATCTCATGTATCCACGGAGAAACTCGGGTTTATCCCACCACTAAAGTTAGACTTACTGTTGATGGTTACTCAGCTTACGTTAAAGTGGCTGTAGCGCAATGTTTACCATACCCTGTTCTCCTGGGAAGAGACTGGCCGTTTTTTGATCGTATTTTAGGTCGGGAAATGGTCTTAGTTTCTACCAGGGGACAATCTAAGCAACAGGGAGAAAACAATTGGCGAGATTTTTCCGTTACAATCCGACCTGTTTAACCCTAAAATCCGCCCGAGAAAAACAAAGAGAGAGCGTCGGGTGGAAAAATATGAGGGAACTCTGAGACGACAAGGGGAGGGGTCTGACTCAAAGGTAAACCAATCTTGTAAACGGCATGGTAAAGGAGTAGGTGTTCAGTGTGACCGGGGCTGCGAGGTTACTGATGTGGAAGGTCACATAATAAAAGACACTCCTCTCAGCGTACCTAATCATTGGGACCGAGATATTGACCTGGGCTATGAACAACAAAATGATCCCACATTACAGTATGCTTGGAAACAGGTTAGATATGTTGAGGGGAAGGATATGCAGGAA
The DNA here is from genome assembly GCF_017654505.1 of Polyodon spathula. Classification (NCBI taxonomy): domain Eukaryota; kingdom Metazoa; phylum Chordata; class Actinopteri; order Acipenseriformes; family Polyodontidae; genus Polyodon; species Polyodon spathula. Next base: position 86,574,531 of record NC_054535.1, read on the forward strand.
GGACAACCAGTGGTATTTCCGCATTTTTCTGTATCTGGGCACTTATTATATAGAATAACCCGGGCTCCCGGGACGGGACAGCTCGTAAAACAGTTATTGGTTCCTAGGCCTTTTCAGTCAGAAGTCATGAGATTGGCGCATGACATTCCATTTTCAGGTCATTTGGGAACTGAAAAGACTCAGGAACGAATTCTGGCCCGGTTTTTTTGGCCAGGGGTTTATGGTCTTGTGCGGAAGTATGTATCTGAGTGTCCGGAATGTCAATTAGCTGCCCCTAAGTTAGTTCGCCCCGCACCTCTGGTCTCACTGCCAATTATTGGAGTACCGTTTGAGAGGATTGGTGTAGATTTAGTAGGCCCTCTGGAGGGAGCAGAGTCAGGATATCGGTATATTTTGGTAGTAGTGGACTACGCAACACGATATCCAGAAGCTGTTCCCTTACGCTCTATGAGTGCAGAAGTAGTAGCAAATGAATTGGTTAAAATATTTTCTAGGGTGGGAATCCCGAAAGAAATTCTCACTGATCAGGGCACTAATTTTATGTCAGACTGTATTCAGCAACTATATAAATTATTGAAAATCCGTTCAATTAGAACCTCAGTTTTTCATCCTCAAACGGATGGGCTTGTTGAACGATTTAATCAGACTTTAAAAAGTATGTTGCGCCGCTTTGTAGATCAGGAGAAACGTAATTGGGCTAAACTGCTTCCCTACTTGCTCTTTGCAGTTCGTGAGGTACCACAATCCTCAACGGGGTTCTCTCCGTTTGAGCTCTTGTACGGTCGGCAGCCGCGGGGTATCTTGGATCTCATAAGAGAAGGCTGGGAAGAACAGTCAAAAGACTCTAAAAATATAGTGAAATATGTATTACAGCTACGCGATCGCTTAGAATTAGTCGGTCGATTGGCACATGACAATCTCAAAGTGGCACAGCAGAAGCAGCAGCAAAGCTACAATAAAAATGCAAGAATTAGGAACTTTCGACCTGGAGACAAAGTGTTGTTGTTGCTTCCCTCATCAGAATCTAAGTTGTTTGCTAAATGGCAGGGTCCCTTTGAGGTCATTCGAGCAATTGGAAAAGTTAATTATGAGATCCGACAGCCTGGGCGTCGGAAGGAAAATCAAATTTATCATGTTAATCTCCTCAAACCGTGGAAAGAACGGGAGGTCCATTTTATATCTCCCGAACAGGAGGGAGAGGACTATGGACCCTCAATTGAGCCAGTATCAGCAGCTGGGGTTCCGATGGGGGAACAATTAACTCCTGATCAACGCAAAGAGGTAAGCAATTTAATCAAAATGTTTGGTGATGTGTTTTCTAACGTGCCCGGAAGAACGCATTTGATTGAACATGCTATTATCACTCCGCCAGGTCTGAGAGTTAGACAGAGACCGTATCGCATTCCAGAAAGTCGGAGAGATTCTGTCCGGAGGGAGGTGGAGTGTATGTTGAAACTTGGGATAATTGAACCTTCCCGAAGTGAGTGGTGTAGCCCAATAGTACCAATAGACAAACCAGATGGGTCACTACGATTATGTATCGATTTTAGGAGGGTGAATGCTATCTCCAAGTTTGATGCATATCCCATGCCTCGGGTAGATGAACTCTTAGACAGGCTGGGGCGAGCTTGGTTTATTTCAACTTTGGATCTGACGAAAGGATACTGGCAAATTCCATTAGCAAAAGCCTCTCGTGAGAAAACGGCATTCTCAACCCCAGATGGTCTTTTTCAATTTTGTACTATGCCGTTCGGACTTCATGGAGCTCCCGCAACTTTCCAGAGACTGATGGACAGGGTATTACAACCTCATCGAGAGTATGCAGCTGCATATATCGATGATGTAGTCATATACAGTTCTTCCTGGAAAGAACATTTGAGTAGATTAAAAGCCGTCTTACAGTCTCTGAGGAGGGCGGGGCTCACAGCGAACATGGCAAAGTGCGCTATTGGAAAAGAAGAAACAAAATATTTAGGTTTCATAATGGGTAAGGGTAGAGTGAAACCGTTGGTTTCAAAAGTCCAGGCTTTGTTGGATTCACCGGTACCTACCACAAAAACCCAGGTGAGATCATTGTTGGGATTGGCTGGTTATTACCGCCGCTTTATTCCACACTTTTCCACTATAGCCGCCCCTCTCACTGATCTCACTAAAAAGAACGCTCCAAATAAAATTAAGTGGAGTGCAGAGTGTCAGACAGCCTTTGAATCTATTAAAACTAATTTGAGTCAGGCCCCAGCATTAGTAAGCCCGGATTTCAGCCGAGAGTTCATCCTTCAGACCGATGCATCACAGACTGGTCTGGGGGCGGTTCTGTCCCAGGAAAAAAATGGTATAGAACACCCGATATTATATATTAGTCGGAAGTTACTGCCGAGAGAACAAAGGTACTCTGTGGTAGAGAAAGAATGCCTGGCAGTAAAATGGGCGGTGGAGTCCTTAAAATACTATCTTCTGGGACGACCCTTTGTACTCATCACAGATCATGCCCCTTTAAAGTGGTTAGACACAATGAAGGATTCAAACGCTAGGATTACGCGGTGGTACCTGGCGCTCCAACCCTTCGCCTTTCAAATAAGGCATCGTGCGGGTAAGTTACATCAAAACGCTGATTTTTTTTCCCGGGAGGGAGGGGAAAAGGAGGGGTTAGAGATTTCCGAGTGTTCCTTCGGCTCCACTCTGAGGGGTGGGATATGTAATGAGTCAAAGGGGTTTCGGTCTGCAATTCAGCCTCCCAACAGTAGAAGGCATCAAACCAACTCGGGATTTCCCTTACCAAGGTCTTGTGACCATGACAAAAGTCATCTTTTTGAGGGGCGGCACCTTGGTGAGGGGCGGAAGTACGAGTATGTAAATTCCAGCCACTGGAGTCAAATGAAATTAAGGATACCTGTCAGTTTGGGATTGGTGATCCACTGACTACCGGGGCGGGGTTTGCATACTAAAGGGAACGTGCTACTGTGTCCGGGGTTGGTCCTAAGGAATAGAGGCGGGGAAAAAAAGGCTGGAGGGAAGTACTTGGGAGTTTGGACTGTGTCACGAACGGAGGCCTTACTAACTTGGTTCTTTTCTGTTTTTATTCCTTTTTGTTTTATTTCTGGATTTAAGCAGAACGCGAAGAGGACTAAGAGGCTTCCGTTCCTTTATTTTTGATTACTCTCGCACTCCCTCCCTCACATCCTTCTTTATTATTTTTCTTTTTTTTCATGTAATATTAAATAAAATTTTAATTGTTACACGTAAATCACTGTCTGGAAAATCCATTTGTACTCACACGCCTCACACGGGTATTTCAAGTATTTTTGATAATTTGGTGAAAATAGAGTATTGGCTTTAAAAAGTGGACAAATATGTCCCGTTCTGAAAGCTTGTTTTACCTTTTTTTCTCTGATAGAGAGAAGTGCATGATTTCGCTTTATCAATTAGAAGAAGTACTCTATGGTGCATATGCATTCAAGACCCCGGCATACTGGCAGAGAAAAAATTGATTTGAAATTGCAGCTTTCACACGTGGAGAGCCTGTGCTTATACACCTGTTTTGGTTCACTGAAAAAGTGTTAAATGTTAATGAATTGCCTATGACACCACATCAAAAACCTTTTTGTTGACTATAAAGCCTCAATTCCCAAATATTCAGTTAATATTACAGTATAGTAAGTCTATTGTTTATAGCATATTTCATTTATGAGATGAGTTCATGCCCTTCAATGCCCCAAACATATGGCCCTATAAATCCAATTGAAACAGTAGCCAACAGTTAATATATTCTATTACTTTCTGCTGTATGCTGTACTTTGGTGGAGTTTCACCTTGTTGAACCGTGGTTGTATTACTTGCAGTTAATTTATTACAGATAAGGTAATACTTGTAGTAAATAAATTGTAAAAGGTTTTTGATGTGGCCCAGAGGCAATTCATTAACTTTTAACAGTTTTTCAGTGACCCAAAACACAAGTGTATAAGCACAAGATCTCCACATGTGAAAGCTGCAGTTTAAAATCACTGTTTTTCTCTGCCAGTATGGCGAGGACTTGAATGCATATGCATTAGATTTAGAGTAATTCTTCTATGATAAAGTGAATACAATCTTTCAGAATTGGACATTGTAAGGCACTGGCTATAAGGAATATTGTGAAAACTCAAGCTTGACATTTGAACCAAAGTTGTGGTCACAATGCCAACTTTTGTTTTTAAAAATATGGTAGCACCTTCCTGCATCAGGAAACGTAAGTGTAATTTAGCTTAGTTACCTACAACACTATTATATACAATAATATAGAAGGAAGTTGGCTGTTTTAATATAAATTTAACAGAAGGTAGTAGGAATGGATTTCACCTTGTATTGGTTCAACAATTTCCAAGTGTCCAAAAATATTATTTGTGTTAAGAAAACATATGTTGAACAGTATGTTTGTATAGGAGTTTTATATATAGGTAACTCTGATACTGGTCCAATGTGAATGCTACTGGAAGTGATTTTAGAGGCGAAATAAAAATAATCTATAATGGGCTTGGCCCTTATGAAAGGTTTCTATGGTTATACTATGGTTTTACAATAGTTTACCATGATTTGCCATTTTTTTAAATATTCTTTACCATGCCTGGCGCTCTGGGCTTTACAATGCTTATCTATGTTTTATCATGCTTTTACTGTGGCAAACTTGTATGGGGAGGAGTTCAGATTTTTATGTATGCCAAGTCATTTAGTATAAATAATTTTATCAACGCTAATATGTTAATAAAGATAAGACATCTAGCATGAATGTCACTCACAAAGCTTTAATGTTGAGTTTATTTGAGTAGATACAATTTTTTTTAAAAAGTACAGAGAAAACATTCTGCATTCATTGTGTTGGAAGCTCATACCTCCTACTTGTAGTACAATGCGTGTTTGTTTCTGACTAAAGAAAGAAGCACAAGGATCAAATAATCCAATCTGCTAATACCAGACATGAGCTTCATATTGATTTGTTGCCTCTAGAGTAATCAGACATTTTCAAAAATCCTATATATATTTTCCCAAAAGAGAACTGTGGAAAGTAACACTCTTAGAACATGTTTCATGACATGTTAAGTGATGACAAGTATACCAGGCTAGAGGCTGAGCGTAAACTGACAACCACACACATTACAAATGAGTGTCCTTATCACTATGCACAAGGAACCTTCTGGTCATTTTTGCATTTGCTTATGTAGAGGCATACTTAACATCATTGGCCTGTTCATTGGCACCATTTCACAGGCTTTGGTAAAGAATAAAGCGGCCACACCCTTGAGTCTGGGGACTGTAGGTCTCTAAAACCAAATAATGAACGGCCCAGGTATTTAAGGGTAACTTATGGTTTCCACTGTCCTCCTTCCACACCATACAACCTGACAAACACCCTCTGGACCGCAATACTATGCCACAGCTTAAAGCCTTCTAATGTTATATTAGCCTCCACTTTACATGAGTTCGCACAGAAATGTAATTGCTCTAAATGTTCAAAAGATTTGAACATATTACACCTGTTCTTGCCCGCTTGCATTGGCTTCCGGTGAAGTGCAGTTATTTATTTTTTTTTTATTAATGACATCTAAGGCTGTCTCTGGAAATGGCCCTGCTTACATTAATGATATGCTTTTACATTCTGTCCCTGGACGCCAGTTGAGCTGTGCTATTAAATGCATACTATACCATTAAGAACATAAGTGCCAATTGAGAACACTGGCTGTTTGTAAAGTGTTCTAATTGTTTTCTCTTTTTAGGCAGAGTATTTAAACTGAGTCAACCCCCATCCCAGGGCTGGTGCCAAGATTCACTGGGCCCTGGGGCAAGAGTGTGAAACAGAACCCCCTCCCCCCAAAAAAAAAAAAAAAAAAAAAAAAAACAACCACACCTCAACCTAAAAATGGAACCTGGAAATGGAACCTGGAAATGGAACCGTCTGTTTTTTAATAGACACTGACCTATTATAAAAAGTTTCACGCTGAGTCTCGCCTATGTAGCTCTGATTTGCTAATGTGTGTTTTGACTGACAGGTCAACATTGCCACGTTTTATTTTTGAACCACTGGGAGAACAATTTTTTGTTTTTGTTTTTCGATAATGGATTTAAAAAAAAAAAAAATAGTATTTGAGTAAAGAGATTCATGAATCAATTTGGTATGGGCCCCAGCAGAGGCTGGGCCGGGGTGCAGTCTCTTAGTCATGTGCTTGGGAGTTGTGTTGGTAATATTACAAGGATTTTCCTCTCTTCCCTATTACCACCGTTGGAGAGGCGTAGCAGCTACAACAAAGTACATTTTCTAATTAATAGGTGTGAAAACCTGTTGCACATGTCTGTCAGGGACTGGAATGAAAAGGTGGCAGGCAAAGGGCTCCCTTCCAATTATACAGATCTGGATTAAGAAAGACAAACTTTCCTATCACAGCAAGGTGATTGTGGATAATTCTGAACAAACCTTAGGCAAAACATGCCATTCAATCACTATGATAATGAACCTCCTATTACCTAGTTCACTAGGCAACTGCACTTATCACCAAGTAATAAACTTGGAGTTGGCCGTTTGATCATCATAGTACAAAGTTATGGATGTAAACTGCATGCTATAATTTGCAGCTGACATAGGTTTTGCATGCTAGATAGCAGTACTTGGCTAGAAACTGGAATTTCCAGATTTAAAAATGCATCTGTTCACCAGTGGGTGTCATGTTACTATGGAAGGCAATCAGTAGTAGCCCACAGGGGTCAAAAACTAGTTAGTACAATCGAATTGCTTCTAATTGAAATTTTTCCTAATTTGATCAAAAAGGAAATTATACCAAAAGGAATTAAGTATTTCAAGGCACTAGCTGTGCTATACTTTGAAGACCAATGTTAAACTTTGCAAAACTTAATCTTTATCAAACATGAATAGCCTGTTTCAAACTGTTCAGGGAGAGATACTTTTGATTGAAATTCATCTAGGGGTTCACTCAAAATGAAATGCAAACTACCTTACCCTATGTTATTATTAATAATATGGCTTCCTGGCAGACGAAGGTGCTATCGAGGCTGATTTCTCAAGCCTCACCAGGAAGGAACCGGCTGTAGAGGGGAGGGTCAGGTTAAACCAATTAATAGGTCGTGACCGGATGACTTTGGCCGGGATGTCAGAAGAGGAAATGAATGGAGACCACAACAGACTGGGGTAATGAAAAGCGCTGTGGTGTATTTAACTCAAAATAAAAGATTAAAACAAAACACCGTTACAAACAAAAGTGCATGTGGTCCACAACAAACACTAGACAAAATAAACAATAACAGGTATTGTGCTAATTTAAAAGCCAGCACGCGTAGCAATTATTAGCATATTTTAAGTTTTCCTGTCTTTTTTTTTCTTTCTCAACCTCATGCCTTATACAGATCTTAGCCTTTTATGCAGCTACACGGAGACTCAATTGCTAATCAAAAATGTAATTTGAGTCTCAGATCATCTGCACGTGAACTCATTTCTACTCCCCGTGCTTCCTTACTAATACCCACTTTAATCTGCACATTAAGTGATTGTGCCGACATCGTGTCTAAATACAAATATATATTTTACATCACCTGTGCTACACAACCCACACTCTGCACCACTACAATACAGACGATCCTCGACTTACGACTCTTTTGCATTATTACCCTGCTCCTACTTTACGACATCTATACAGCATTTACGACATGCGTCATGTGAGCATGCTTGGTGTCCGAACTGAAGTAACTGTCGTGGTCGCCCTGACTTAGTGTAGCGTTTTGGTTTTATTTATTTATTTATTTTTCAAATTTATTTATTTGCCATTAACAATGTCTGATAAGAGCAACTAACTCAAAACGACACCTAAGCTGTGAGTTCCGTCACATGATGAGGGGCTTAACTCCAGACGATCGTATTTCCTGCTAGGAGTACCACGTACACACACCGAACATGTAAGTGGAAAGCCCCTAGTCTGTACTTTTAAACAAGCCAGGTAGGCGTTGGAGTAATATGCGCCTAATCACCGGGCTGAGTGTAAAGAGTTACATAAAGATTTGCAACATTATAACGGGTCATTTTTGTAAAACTATATTATCTGGCTGAAGAGTCAGGAACGTAACCCCAATTTATAACATTGTTCCTATCGGACTGTGGGCTTCGACTTGCAACGCGATTTTCAGGAACAAATTGTGTCGTAAGTGCGAGGACTGCCTGTAATACATATAACAGACAACATAAAACACTAAAACACGCAGGGGCGGGGAACCCTCAGCACACATGGCCTCAAAGGCTACATCCTAAAAGTCCTGGTAATAGTCCTGGGCAAGGAACAAAGGCTTTAATGGACCCATGTGTGGCAATGCTATCAGCTTTCCAGCTGTCAGCCTCCTAGCTACTAGCAGAAATACTGTCAGCGGAGCCATTAATGGCTCACAGGCTGGATCATTTAGCCGGGGCAGTCCTGGCAACGGAAAGGCTGCCCATGGCAATGCTGTCAGCGGGGTGGTACAGTCTGGCAGCGGAAATGCTGTTAAGAGCAATGCTGGCAGCTGCGTGGCATATTCTACCAGTAACCACAGCAAATCCCTGGGCAGCAACAAACAAGCCTCCCCAGGAGATGGCGAACAAGCATCCCCAGGTGTTGCAGGCTCGTCAGCCCTAGGCGTCGTAGGCTCGGCAGTGCCAGGCTGTGCGGGACAGGCAACCCCAGGAGGTGGAGGTGGGAGCGGTTATGACTAGTGCATCTGCTCATAACTATATGTTATTGTTGTTCTTACTAATAAAGGTTGCTTTTTATAATGAACCCCCAAGCAAATTTCAGTCTAGTTCGTCATGGATTGACTTTCTGGCACAGTGGTAGTGCATTGTACTTTGTCAATTTTGGCTGAAGAAAAAAATTAACTGATATCTTAACAAATACAGGTTTAATACATATTTAGTCATCGTAAAACAAACATGTTATTATTTAATTGTGAGTGTTATGCAAACTACTTAGTTAGATTCTTAGTCCATTTCCTTTTTGCAATTTCCTGCTGGTACTATTGCATTTTTATGTCAAGTTTAAAGTCAGAAAGAACATGTACCATGATTTTTTTAAATATAGCAATCCTCAACACACACTAAGACACGCAATTCAGAATTTGCTATCAGACTGACCTTAGTGCGCTAAAGCAGGTAGGCATGACATTTTATAACCTGAGATCTTTAATAGGTTTTACAAAAAATAATCTAAATAAAATGTAAAATCCCTTTCACACTGGCGTGCTCTATCCGGGTCAGGACCCGGTGTCATGCGGCTCGGATACGCGATTTCACTCTGCTTTTGGTAAAGCAGGGTTGACCTGGGTGACAGACACAAGTACACAATGTGCATGTCAATGTCCTGTAAGAAGCTTGTTTCATCCAAGCTTCTCTGGATTAAACCGTCAGCCCAAGTGTTGATTAGAGCAAATGTTTCTTCATCCCTGCTGCAATCTGTCAACAAAAATATGGCTAAACAAAATAAATCAAAATGTTCCATGTGAAAATGAAACCTTCAAGCATGCGTGGCTGTTTGTTATTTTGTCTTGCTCAACACAGGTTAACCTGGGTTCGACCCAGGTACATGGTTTCACATTATGCGGCATTGTGACCCGGGTAACCAGAACCCAGGTCTAGATCCAGATAGGAGTGCCAGTGTGAAAGGGGCTTTAGTATGCGAGTTGGAACGCAGTATTTCCTTGAGTTTGTTCAAGCTTTGTTCTATATCTTTGCTAAAAGCAGAATAAAACTGACAGACATGGTAAGTAAGGATCAGCATGGGAAAAGAGTTATTAAATGTTCTCTTGAACAGTGTACTTGTCAGGCAGGTCTTGAAGCAAATCCCTCAGTGTATTATAAGACTGAAGAGGCATCCATACTAGCTTACTGCTTTAAAAAACTTAACACTTACATTTCAACAGCTAAATAAGAGGGCAGCTGCTGTTTCAACACTAGCCTGCTCCATGCAACTCATTAGATTCTGTTATTGTTGACTATTGCCCTCAATATTGCAAATTATAGACCTAATGGAATGCACATTTTCACCTTAAGAAACAACCACTGAAAAACTCATACTGTATATGTGAAAACCATGTCTTGTATAACAGGGTCAAGAATGGCCTGTTCAGATTTATTTTGCTATGTTATATAATTTTATTTATTGATTTTGATTAGTGCACGCTTTATGTTGGCTGACATTTTATAATTGATTTGTATAAGTTATGTTGATTCTCCACTTGTTTCCCTTTATCTACCTTGCTGGGCAGCGATTAATTGAATTATTGATCAATTTACACACCTGTTGACCAATATGCCACGTCTGTAGCTCGCCGTCTTGGATGCTCATAGCCAGCAATTTCAAACCTGGCGAGACAGTATAACCAGACACACTCTGTCACTCTGACAGGCCACGAACAGGGAGACCATGAGTCACAACACCTGCCCAAAATTGACAGATCATTTTGCAGCATCTTCGTGATGTCAATTGTTAATCAGCACAATAAAAAGCCACTGCACCTGCTCTAAAACATAGTTTGTCATTCTTTGATCAGATCTAATGAATGTTATCCAAATCTAAGAAAATAGGAGGCAGATTTTTACACAGAGAATTGTGGGAGTCTTGAACCAACACCCCAGTAACTTTGTTGAAGCTGACACCCTGGGATCCTTCAAGAAGTTGCTTGATGAGATTCTGGGATCAATAATGGCCTCCTCTCATTTGTAACCTTTCTTATGTTCTTATATTCTTATCTGCTGAGATACGTTGCGTTCTCTGTGGGAGTGTTGCAGTATTTCCTCCACAGCTTTTGTTTTAAAAACCGATCGGCGTAGTTCATGCGCTGCTGTCCAAGGTACCTGGAGGAACCTGGAGGCCCACTCCATCAGCACCGTGACCAAACTTGAGAGAGGGGAGAGCTCAGCATCCAAGGTTATCTTGGAGCTGGGACCCGTTCCAAAGGTCAGCTCTTGTACCTGACCCTCCTTCTCCTCCTGATAAAAGAGCCACCAAGAAGAGCAATAATAAATGGCGAGCCCTTAAAATAGCAGATAATTTTCATGTAATCTGTTAAAATATATTTGACTTTGTAATTAGATTGTGTGCTGCATCGTGAATGGATAGAAAAGATGCAAGGCAAGCTGAGGGAGTCCCTGTAAGGAGGAAGTAATTACCTAGGTACCATTTGAAATTAAATAAGCAATTCAGTGCTTGGCTATATAAACTGGGTGATATGAAATGATAGAGAAACATGCAATCGTATTTATGAATTTATGTGTTCATTGAATTAGTTCAAAAAATGAATCTTGATGTTTCCCAGTTTTCAATTTGAATTAAAGTCAGGCTAGACAGTAGCTCACTCTGGCATCTAGCCAAACCAGTAGAGGATCCAATCCATGAAAAGCAGAAGGTTTTCACTGAACTGTGACTGAGAACCTCAGGGAGATGAGGAGATACAAAGACTCCTGGCTTTTTGGAGGGAAAAAAAAAGAAAATTAAATATGTGTTTTCCGGAATATAACACACACCCTGTGAGTTACCTGCATGACATATTTTATGCTTGTATAATGTGCATCTATATATAAGGAGCAGCTTGTTTTATAATAAATAACATGCAGAAATTCTCCTAAGATTTGTATAATGATGCGTGTTAAATTCTTCTAATTACGTTACTAATAAAAAGATAAGCTCTTTATTATAATTCACAATGACACACCATCTGTGGTGCCATTTTGCGATTATACAATGTTATGAGCTAAAAAAAAAAAAAAAGGTTTCTGTCTTACAATATCGCCATGGCTACAAAGTCACATTGCTCATTGAAATGAATAGGAGATTGATCCTTGCCATTGTATAATTCAAAATGTGAATTTCATGAAGAACAAAATGGACACGATATGTCAGAGACTGTACACCAAACTACAATTTGCATCATTTCTGTAAAGAAAAAATTAAATGGTTAATATTACAAAACTAACAATAAATAGCATACATTAAGTTGTGTGTCTTATGTAGCTAATTGTACATTGCAGTTTTTAATAAAATCATTATTAATTGTAAATTAGATCTAATAATAATATTTAAAAGTAGATCACCATGACCTATAAACCAAATAATCATTTTAAGCATGTGAAGTGTAGGTTTGCCACACTTTCATATACATAGACAGACTTTTTCAATCACTGAAACATATATTTTCACCAACTTTCATCAGCAACTCTCAAGATATTTGTAAAAACACAGATAAAGTATGTCCTTATCACCAACCTTATAAGCAGTTCACTATATGTTAAACTGTGACATAGACAGACGCAGCCTTTATATACCCCTCAGATTATGACACACTGAATAGTTTGTGATAAAGAATGTCATCACAATTTTACAAGGGATTTTCTAAAAAAAAAAAAAAAAACTGAAGTAGTGTGACTTAGGCCTACTGTGCTGCCAAATAATAACAAAATACAAGTCTGCTGTCCACGATTAACCTGGTCTCTACTGTGTCTTCCATGATCCCTGTGTGTGCTTGAATATTTTACAGTTCTGTGGAAGTAGCCAGTGCAGAACATATTTTACTACAGTCTGTATACAGTGTCCGTGGCAGGGTGGAAATAGTGGTGGAAATGTAAGTTTTGCAGGGGTTAGTTCTAGCTCTGACAACAATCACAGGTGTGGCCATTCCCTAATTAGATACTTGAATGCTAATTGGGAAATGGCCACATGTATATACAGGAAAGAAAATGCTTTGTTTGGTGGATTAGTTTGGGGTGTGAGTGACTGAGGTGAGTGGTTATGCTGTGAGGTAAACTTTATAGAAGGCCAATGCCCAGCCTGTAGTGTTTTGTTTGTGCCTTTGTTTCTTTTATTTGCTAATGAAAGTGTGCATTGCACTTAACTGCAGTTTCTGTCTGTGGGTTTCTTTCCTGCTGTAAAAACCATGCTACCCTTTCACACCGCCCTTTTCCTGATCTAAAGCAGTTCCTTCATTTGAATGATGACATTTAGAAGGGTCCAAGCTGTTTGTGACTCAGCCTGCTGCTGAAATTCCTCAGCCAATTCAGCAACTGACTTGTAAAACAACAAGATTCTGTGCTGCTTTAATGAAGGAATTTATGATGATTTTTCAATATGAGTTTTTCACATCATGACAGTAAAACATCAATGATTACACTGTGTAACAAATTATTTTTTTTTTTTTTGTTCCTTGGTAGTAAGTGTTATTTCCTAATTGCTTATGCTTCAAAAGTATAGAAAATGGCTATTATTCCCCACAAACTTTTCTTTTGTGACCAGGACAGTGATATTTCAAAATATCACTATTTCCAATGGGGAAACGGGCAAATGTGTGTCTTTTCGTTCACATAAAGTCAGAAAAAAACAACATATGAATCCAAATTAACATGTATTTATACTAAAGTAATACAAAAATGACTACAAAAGATTTAGAAGTGAGTAGTTTTTTGAGATTTACAATTATACTGTAAATTTGAAAATGAGAAACATCCCCATAACATGATGCTGCCAACACCATGCTTCACAGTAGGGATGGTGTCCTTTGGGTGATGTGCTGTGTTGGGTTTGCGCCAAACATAACGCTTTGCATTTAGGCCAAAAAGTTCCATTTTAGTTTTGTCAGACTACAAAACTTTTTGCCACATGGTTATAGAATCTCCTGAGTGTTTTTTTGCATACTTCAAACAGGATTCAAGGTGGGCTTTCTTGAGTAATAGCTTCCTTCTTGCCACCCTACCATACAGGCCAGATTTGTGGAGTGCTTGGGATACTGTTGTCACATGCACACTTTTGACCAGTCTTGGCCATAAAACCTGTAGCTCTTGCAAAGCTGCTATTGGCCTCTTGGTAGCCTCTCTGATCAGTCTCCTTTTTGCTCGGTCATCCAGCAGAGGGAACCTCCAGGAACAGCTGAATTTATCCTGAAATCATGTGAATCGCTACAATTTAACACAGGTGGAGGCCACTTAACTTGGTGTGTGATTTCGAAGGCGATTGATTACAACTGAGCTAATGTAACATTGTTATTACAAGGGGGAGGGCACTTATCCAACCAAGCTATTTCAGTTTTTATTTTTAATTAATTTTCTACAAATTTCTAGAATTTTTTTTTTTCACTTGGAAGTTGTGGGGTAAGATGTGTAGATACATGAAAAAAAGCTATTTTAATGCATTTTAATTCCAGGCTATAAGGCAACAAAAGGTGAAAGTTTTGAAAGGGGGTGTAGACTTCCTATAGGCACTGTATATATAATATGGATAGTATAGAGTGACTAGTCACATGAGGTTGAAGATCAAACACACATTTTACCACACTTTCACACCAGGCTTGCTGGAGCTAATGATCCTGCCCCAGAGGGAGACTAGATATCTTTAAGGGAATATGAGAATAAGCAAATGAGCCAAATGTGCTTTTTGGTGTGGTCATATCGATCCACACTGAGAACTGCATTGCAGAAGGATGGAATTCTGTGCTGCTTGGAAGAAGTAAATATGAAAAATGATCTGGGGCAACGTGGGTGTAACGGGGCGCAGGCTGGGCATGAACCGGAGACCCTGAGCACCGCAAGCGATTGTCTAAACCACAATGCAAAAGTATATCACACAACACTGCCTGTTAGACGGGCAAGGAGGCAAGAACAGCAGACTGGCTAATTATTTATAACATAGCTGAAACAGCAAATCTTGGAAGTGGTTATTTTGATTTATTTATTTGGATATTTAGACTTTTTTTCTGTGTGACAACCAAGATTGATAACCAAAGTTTTAATTTCTGAAACAGGACTTTCTGTTGAGAACTAGAGAATGTAGTCTTTCTTGAACTCTTTTTGATTATTCACTCCTGGGTTGCATTATTAATAACCTATCTGAAATAGAATAGAATATAAAACATAATTCTTGTGTGACTATGTGTGTACAAGGTAATGGCTGCAAATAACAGAGATTACACGTATCAATGTTGATTTATACTGTACACAAGGTATCATTTCTTTAATTGAAAACTATTCTCCACACCCCATTAAAATGCTCTTTCATTGTTGAAAGAGCAAATCATTGAAGGGGGAGAAAAAGGAGGAGGAGGGTTGGGGTGGGTGAGCGAGAGAGATAATGTCACTACAAGCTCTACACATTATTTTACACAGAATGATACAAAATCAATGGTAGGAAACCTAACTATATTTATTGTATCTACAACTGTATAAATTCTACTATTTAGATATAGTAAAGTTGCACTGTTTGATCACTGAGGTGTATATTTCCCCCTATGGGCAAACCGCTCTCACCATTGTAAATGTATTACATGGGCAATTTGTCTACAGTGGAAAATCAGGCCCTAAGTGAAACATTGAAATGTCCCCCCTAATGTACAGCTATACTGTAAACTGTACATCTGTATTATCATTGATGGGGGCTTTTATGTTTGAAGTAGAATTCTTCAGATTGCTTTACTTCAATTAGCTCTTATACCCAAGCTGCATTTGAATATCATTAGGATTTATTTGAAATCCATGTGGGAGCCATCTACAAATTCAGTGTCTTGGCTGCCTTCCAAAACAGAAGTGGTGAAAATTAGTCAAAATAATGCCCATTTTGACAGTGAGAACATACATTGCTGGATAAGGCTAACCAACTTTTTAATTTTTTTTTTTTAATTTTTTTTTTACCAGTCTTTATAAATCCAGGACTACACTGTATTTGTATCTTATTTAAACTAAAGCAGTGGTTCTCAATCTGTGGTCCGTGGGCCAATGGTGGGCTGCCGGCTCCCTTCAGGTGGTCCGTGGAAAACTTAATTACATAATTACGGAAAGGACGCAGCAGCATAGTTTATAGCTACAGATGCAGGAAGACCATGCATACATGGAGAATATCTCCAAATAAAACAAAGGTCTAAATTCTCCATCATATATAGTTTTGGAGGGTCTAAAATGTATTCTTTACTGGGGAGTTTTCATGTATTGCGCTCACATGCACTCAACACAGCAGCTTGTAAAGTAACACATGACAGGGCGTGCGTTGTGTTGCATTAACATGTTAATGCAACAAAATGCACAAGCCTTGGAGTGTTATCCTGCTTATAAAAACAGATGCAATAAAACAAAACAAACAAACAAACAAACAAAAACAAATTTATATATCCTTCCATTTTGGAGAAAAAATGCTCCCTCAAAATAAGGTTATATTTGTTGTAAACATTAAAACTGGAGGTTTTCAACATTTCCATTTATTGTAATTCATTAAAATTAATGAAGCCTCTATGTTGGTCTTAATCGCTTCATAAACAGAGCTGACATAACCTGCAATGTTAGCCTTTTGTTAACAATGAAAAGATACAGAAAAGGAGGCAAAGACAAAGTTGTACTACCGCTGACCTGGAGAAGCCAACAATACAAAAATACATGATTGGTCAATAACAGGCTATCATTGTGGTTTATCAGCACTGTTTATGGAGTGATTGAGACCAGCACGGAGGCTAACACAAAAAAACTGAGTACTCTTAACCATCCGAATTATGCACTGAAGCATATAATTATCACAGCAGACAGTTTAGATTTTCAAGACTTTTCGACTTTTCCATTCCTTTATGTTTTATCAAATTAGTTAAAACACCAGCTACCCAACTGCCTAGTGGACGGTTGTAACGTGAGGTAAGCCTTACTGAGTAAGGTGAACGTTTGAAGACAATGGGATGGCAACTGTAGAATCCCCGAAACGGCTGAAAAGATTTTAGAAAAAAAAAAAAAACAGCGTCAGTCCTGTGTGACAGAGAGTGATCCGCAAGGTAATAAGCCCACCTGCAGGCAGTGTTGGAAAACAATTTCATGCAAAGGGAATACCATCTCTTCACCTATCTAAGAGATTACCATCCAGATTCACATTCTGCAAGACCAGAATATTTTGTTAATAAAGATTGGGCATTGAAATCAAAGTGCTGAGGTGATAGTGGATCTTACTGCAAACAATATTGCTGAATCACTTTTTGATGTCTTGGATCAGTGGAACCTGAAAAAAGAGTCATTTTTGTTTTCTTCATATAATTCATACAATTGTTAGACTTGTTAAATCTTTGTGTCTCTTGCTTTTTTTTTCCCAACCAAGGTTTTGCTTCTTTTGCTGACAAAAGGAATGTCACTCATTTTTAAAAAACAATGTGTATATTTATTGCGACTTTTATATGTTGTGTATTGATCATTTATTAATTGAACCGTGCTTCCTCAAAAATGTATTCTGCCGTACAAAGAATCCTTAACAGCCAATCAGTGTGCAGCATCTGAACATTCCGTTTTAGAAATTAAGATTATAGCTCGTTGCTCAGACCATGCTGGAACCTCATGGTGTATTGTAACATGACATATTATTAATTCACATAAATCAATTTCTGCTGTAATTATCCATTTAAAAATAAAACATTCCTTTTTTCCCCTCGGTAAATTCGTGTTAATGAAAAGTAAATTAGAACCGTTCTTTAAAACTCCAATTTTAAAATAACTTTGCTCACAAAAACAGCCCCGCCCATCATATTGAAACAAAGAAAGGTAAGTCTACGGTTACTCTTATTATAATAGTGATCTTTTTATGTGCTTATTTTTCAGTGACCTATACTGTTATTGTGTGGTCTACTGAGATAAAAAAAAATTAAGTGGTCCGAGAACAAAAGAGTTTGAGAACCACTGCTTAGAGTATTCAAACACAGCCAAGAACAAACAGGCTGTGAACTTGGCAGAAACCCTTCACCCCTCAGCCTACAACCTTAAATCAATGAAATTGTGTTTTTAAATTGTATAATTCTACACCTAGGTTAATGACACCCCTATACCTCAATAAATATGCTAACATATTTGGCTGTTAAGAACCTTACTTAAAAATAAGATTTGGTTAATGTGTGATATTCATATCAATACAATGAGAAGGCTGGTGTATTACTTTCAGTTATTTCTATTTCCCTTGGCTGTCTGTGTCAGACTATTATGTTATCAATCATGTGTCATTTCTCAGACTTACTTTATGGATGGAGTCAGTGCAGACTGGCCTGAATTGTAAACATGTAACTCATTTATTAAAAAACAAACAAACAAAAAAACATCAATCAAGTGGGCAAAGGTTATTCCACCCTGTCCTGTTCTGAAATCAAAACCGATCATATAATAAAGACTGGCTGCATATATACAGTATCATTAAACGTACATCTTCTACATTTAAATATCGCTCATGTTTTATCCGATTAGCTGCCCTTCACTGATGATTGCCTGTGCTGTTATAATTTGATTGTTCTGCTGTTACAGTATTTACTGTATTTCATTGTCTCCTGAAAAGTCTTCTGAGCTGTGACTTATCGTGAAGCATGATTATAAAAGCAATGGTTAGAAAACATATTGTTGTCCAGGGTAAGGAATTCCTTAAAACACGACAGTGAAATAATAAATCAATAAGCGTTAAAAACCCTTTCAAATATTTGACACGCTGAATTATGTACAGTACACATTTTTAGCAGCCCTATTATAACACTAGGTAACACAATTTTTGTTCTTGGGTAGTAAGTGTTATTTCCTAATTGCTTATGTCTCAAGTATAGAAAATGGCTATTATTCCCCACAAACTTTGCTTTTGTGACCAGGACAGTGATATTTTGAAATGTACCTATCTCCAATGAGAAAACTGTCTTTTCGTTCACATAAAGTCAGAAAAAAACAACATATGAATCCAAATTAACATGTATTTATACTAAAGTAATACAGAAATGACTACAAAAGATTTAGAAGTGAGTAGTTTTTCGGAATTTACGATTATACTGTAAATCACTTTCACGAATCAGCTCCCAAATGTAGTCTCCCATCGTGTTCTCGTTATACTGTCCTTGGTAGCGGCGTTCAAAGTCCAGCATATCCTGGTGGAAGCGCTTGCCTTGCTCCTCCAAGTACGCTCCCATGTTCTCCTTGAATTTATCAAGATTAGCATCAAGGATATGGACTTTGAGGGACATCCTACAGCCCATTGTGCCATAGTTCTTCACCAGAGTCTCAACCAGCTCCACATAGTTTTCGGCCTTGTGATTGCCCAGGAAGCCCCAAACCACTGCGACAGAGCTGGTCCAAGCCGCTTTCTCCTTACTAGTAAGCTTCTTGGGGAATTCATTGCACTCCAGGCTCTTCTTTATCTGTGGTCCGACGAAGACACCGGCTTTGACCTTTGCCTCAGACAGCTTAGGGAAGAAGTTGATGTTGTTCCTCCCCACAGAGAACTCGGTCCGCTGTGGCCAATCCCGCCTGTGGTAGTGCGCCTTGGTGTCCCTGCTCTCCCAAAGGCAAAGATAGCAGGGAATCTTGGTAAAACCGCCTTGGAGACCCATCAGGAATCCCACTATTGCAGTCTCTTGATGCCATCTCAGAAAAATGCAGATATGTATCCACTTAGGCAGCTGGAACTAAACTGAACTGGTGGGCTTAAGGCCCCTGTATGTATACTACTATTTATATTACTGGAAAGTTCTAGAAAGTTACTTCAAGTTTACTCAGCACTGAATCTATCTGGAATGTTCTGGAAAATAGGTAAATTTCAAAATATCACTGTCCTGGTCACAAAAGCAAAGTTTGTGGGGAATAATAGCCATTTTCTATACTTTTGAGGCATAAGCAATTAGGAAATAACACTTACTACCCAGGAACCAAAAAAAAAATTTCTCAGACTTACTTTATGGTAGGCCTCCCGAGAGCGTGCTGCCGCTGTTTCTGCCTCCGCCACTAGATTGAGCCGGGCCGCTGTCGCCGCCTCCGCCACCAGAGGGAGCCGGACCGGTGTCGACGTATTACCTTGGAGATCCGGGGCCCCCTCAACCAAAGAAGGCTTGGGGGCTCTGACATCAACCCCGCCCACCACCGCCCACCAAAACAGCCCACCCAAGGGACATAATTGGACTCTTGGTGGGGGGGAAGGGGGGAGTTGGCCGATTGCGGCCGGTGTACGTTGTACATGGGGGGAGGTGTGTGGCAGAGCAAAGCTCTGCCCTTTTTAAATTGGCAGGGATGGGGTTAATTTCCCCTACCTGCCTGGGTTTATTATGTTCAAGTGGCTGGGGTTGATCAGTTGATTAGATGATTAACTTAATTAATGATCAATCAGAGCCCAGCCACCTGACATAAAAGGAGGCCTCTGCTTCCCATTAAGAGGAGGGAGCTGACGAAGCAGGTTGGTGTTTGTGTGGTTTTCTGAATTTTGCTGAATCCAGTGAAGGCATTGCCCAGCCTGGAAACCTTTATTTTTGTGAGTTTTGCTTTATTTGTGTTTAAATATCTGTTATTTTGCCCTTGTGCACTTTTATTTTGTGTTAATTTATAATAAAAACATTATTTTTATTGAACTGCAGTCTGTCTCTGGGTCTCTATCCACTCGTCAGCCTGTCACAGCACCTGACATGTAAGCCTTCTATGAAGTTGCTCATTTTTGTTTCTTACATCAATCCCACCTCTGAACCCTGTTTAACACAGTGAATTGTAGCAATGCAGTACCAATCCCATAATAATCCAATTTTAGAAAAAAACTAGTTGATTAAAAAAAAAAATGTACTGAAGAAAATCACTTACATTTATGTATAACTGAGTATCTGTACTGCCTTTTGTCAAGTAGACCCTAGTGTACAGAGTTTAGCTTTCATAGTGAGTAGGGAACCAATGTGAACCATTAGTAATGGTCTGTGTCAAATCCAGAAATCCTGAATTACGACAGTATTACCATACAAATAGAGCATCATCACATGAAATTTAACATAAACTAGGCCAACTATATTTTTCTACCACAAAACCATGATTAAATGTATTTTTTTACATTCTTATTAATTAGAATTGATCTCAACACTAGAACTTGAAAGTACTATTTTACAGCCCACAACTGCCTTTTGAGAGAGGTGATTGAAACTAATTAAACAATTAAACACTCCAAACAGACAGCTTTGCTCTCAAATTCGTTCTTCAAAATGGACAGTTAGTCAGCTTTAAATTATTATTGCTTTGTTTAAATTACAACCAATTATTTCTGCAACCATTTAACCAATCACAAACAAAAAATAATAAAATTGAAAAAATAAATTGCATTGACTGTATCTTGTTTATATACATTGTGGCACTGTGGCATGCAGGGTGAAATATTGAGTGGCAGGGAGGGAGTTAAAATCCTCCCTGCAAAAACATGTGGGTGTTAGACTAGTTAATGTCGGTGAAGGTGTTTTGTGGTGCCGTGTCTGTGTCAATTACTTACATCTCTGTGAGTGTTTTTGTATACCTTTTGTTTTGGCCCTTGTGCCATTTATTTTGTTAGTGTGCTTTGTTTATTTGATTAAACGTGCGCATTAGCCCTTGAAACCTGCACTCTCTGCGTCTGTCTCCCTTCCTGGTGGAAACAGCATGCCAGTGATGCTGTCCTGTCACTGCAACATATGCTACTTTATCAGTATTTAGCAACAGGGATAAATATGATGCTTATTTTGTGCCCTGCTTCTCAGAGTCACAGTAGGGACAGAAGAAATTATCCTATAAATTGCTTAGCTGAATCACAACCCGTTGAAGAATTAACATTCAGCTAAAAATAAATACCCATTCATAATGCCATTGCATGCAGCCTAGAATGTCTGAATAACTAAATATCCTCTCTAATCAGACAGTACTGTAGATGTTCTTAACCCCTTGCCTTAATCATAATTTTCTTTTGCAACCACATAAGAGGGAAGTAACCAATGTGAGACCAGTGTAAGGTAAGAAAAAAAGCCATGTGTCTGACCTCTTGATAGCCAACACAATATACTATAAATTGTATCCTTGTTTTAATTGCACAATTACATTTTTGGTTCCCTATTCAGATAACTACAGATCTAATTTTTCCACACACAGATACAATTGATTGGTTAATGAACCAGGATTTTATCGGCTGGCTTTCGTCTAAATTCTGGGAGTTAGGACATCTGTAATTTTTAACAATTTGTTCATACCCTGAGAGTGTCTTCACATCTCGCATTCAAAAGCAATGATGTATTGGATTCCTATTATTCCTGTTGTAAATGGGTGTAAAAATGTTAACTCGAAACTACTGCAGAGAGATTACATTTTGAATCAAGACCTGAGAGAATGCCAGGCCTGGATATTCCGTAATTTATTTAGAAACACCAAGATTTGTTAAGGCACTGATGTAATCCACAGTTTATATATATTATAGTATATAGTAACGCGGCCGCACTCACGGCTGTTCGTTTGCCCCTGTCAGTGAGACCCAGGACACAGGAACTTGAAGTTTAAAGCACTTTCACACACTTTTATTAATACAAAATAAACAAAACAAAACAAAACACCTAGCCCCTTTGGAGCTCTTAGTAAACATTTATGAAGGTCCCTGACTAGCTTGCAGGACAGCTAAGCTGTTTACCTGGCATAAAAACAAAACAAAAACAGTTTAGAAAAAAAAAAGCTCCACACAGTACCTTTTTTTGTTACAACTGAGCACACAATCAACCAGGCTCTATGTGAAGGCAGCAAAAATCTTTGTCAGACAGGAAACAAACAGCAATGCTATATAAATAGATACAGTGAAATCTGTTTAATATCACTCCTGTTAATGTCACTCTCCACTATTGTAATAGAGCAGAGGCTGGGCGCAAACCAGTGACCCCGCACACCGTGAAAACTGAATTGTCTGTGTCTAATCCTCCCAAATCACGAACAGTAGAAATTGAAAGTAAAGATGCCAAGCTGTTCCGAAGAGTCCAACACTACTGGATTTTTAGGTAGGCTCTCACCAGTTGCCTGTGCTTATTTATACAACACTGCTGCCTTCATTTTAGTTGAACGTTTAATATCTTGAAATCTTTCCACACAAGACAATGATGTTGCTTGTGACTGATCTCCATGTGTTTTCTTTTTCCCGTCCTCTCAGCCTCATACTTTCCAAACCAAATCATTTTTTTTTAATAACGGGAGAATTCCCCAACCAGCACTCAGACCCCATTCACACTTGTGTTTTAAGAGGGCCCTGGGTCGCTTCAGGGCCACCTTTTCTCATATGTGAACACTCCAAAAAAGAAATGCATGCCCTGGGCCGGCCTGCAGTCCAGGACCAGGGCCAGCCTTTACATATGTATGAACGCAAAGCAGACTAGGGCCAGCCTTTCCGTATCACATTACCAATTTGATTTTCTAGGATAACACTAAGATGTCAGAGGTTTTTTTGTTTTACTGTACATTTGGGGAAGGGCAAAAAACATGCAGGGATTTTTTTGTTTGTTTGATAATAACCAAATTAATACAAGTACCATATATAAATATTTGGGTTTATCAAGATGGACGCAAGGCAAGACAAAATAAACTTTTTATATGTTTTATCTTCAATTATTGCTTTACAAGGCTACTGTCTGCCACAGCTCATGCTTCTACTAGTCGTCTCTTCTCTTTAGCTCTTTCTCTCTTTATCTCCTTTTCTTCGTTCTGTTCTCCTTCTTTCAGTGTCACCCTGGTATCTAGCTCCCACTCCTTTTTTTAGGGGAGCTGGAGAGAGGCAGTGCCCGCTCCAGCCAATCCAGAGCTAGATACCTCACCTGGCTGGAAAGTCCCAGGCTGGCAGCTATGGGGAAATTCCGCAGCCGTAGGATTCATAGAACCTTCTAAAAGGGAGGGGTCGGGGCTCCAGATCGATGGGGACGATCAGTCAGTGTGCTGGCCCCGCCCCTCTCTCCAGTCTGCCTCGGGACTTGCCATTACAATATTAACACAGTTAAATTTGCTTTCAATTTATGTGAACATACCTGTCTCATAAAACTGCTTCCGGTATTCAAGTTCAATGTATAGTAATAGTAAGCGCTAAACATAAATTGAATGCAAGAAGCTTAAAACAACAGCAAACTTCGGATTTTTTTCTGTGCCCAGGGCCAGCACAGTAGTGTGAACAGGGTCTCAGATTCTTCTAACATAAATCTGGCATCGCAGGTTTAGCCCTTTTGGAATGTTGTTTCTCCTCCAAAGACATTTCAACCTCATTGTCACCTACAGCTGCTAGGAATAGGTGTAAAATGTATATTTTGTTCAATTTAAATAGATACATTTAGTTTCCAATTCGAAAAATGGCACATGCAGAAATTCTGATGAGTTTGTGAGTTAGAGGAATTAGGTATTTTGAAGAATAATCTAATACATTGTTTTATTTTTCAGTAAGTGAATTTACATTAGTGAATGAGGCCGTACGTGCAATTGCGGTAGATGTACCTGTGCTTTTTAAAGCCCTGCAAACCTATAGTATATTGGTTCCTGGGTAGTTTAATGGAGACTGTGAGCAACAATCTCTTGAGATTCTTCCAGCACAAGGCACCAAACCCTTTGAGACCTCTCTTTATGGGGGTCATGTAAACATTAATATATATCTGGCATGCTATAGATAAGTGTGTCTGTGTGTGTTTGGTAGTGGAAGGGGGGAAGACTGCCTTCTAACCACTTAAGTATTACTGACCACATTGTTAATACAGTACTGCTTTGTAATGAAAGCATTTCTAAAATCCTTTGTTAGCTTCTAATTGGGGTTGAAATAGAAAATGAAGTTGTTGCTGATAACTTAAGAAAGGCTTTTTTTTCATGATCAATATAATAGGAACTCCAGATCATTCTAAAAGCATCTGTTTCAGAAACACTTTCAGTGAGTGAAACAAGGAGTTGACATTATGTTGTTTGTATAAACAACAGCTTGTATAAAAAATAACAAGCATAGTTTTAGCTTATCAATCAATCTCAATCAAGTTTTATTTTATATAGCGCCTTTCATAGTGGACCACCATCACAGAGCGCTTTACAAGATGAAATATTATGGAAATAATAGTGGCCTATTTTCTTTTATAATAAACAAATGATCACAAATGGCACTGCAGTTGTTCAGTGGGGTGCATTTAAGTACAGATAAAATCAAGTGAAACACAATGCAGTGTTAGTGTATAGTTTTGGTTTTAAATAGAAATTATCTCTGTGGGAAGACTGATCTTATCTAACCGACTACAGGTGTCTGACCTAGGTCAATGAAAAACCACATCCTTACAAGAGTTAGCATTGCCAGTGTCTCGTTCATTTCCTTTGGTTTTCAGAGACATGTTTTTGTTTCCCAAATCAGCAGTTTCTTTGTTTCAATTTCAAGCATAAAATTAAAAAGTGTACACAGATGTGCTTTATTACAATCATAATATTAAAATATAACATACAAAAAAGTTGTGGATGCCAGAAAAAACTACTTACTGTACATTCATTATAGACTGCAGAGTCATGTCTAGATTGAGGTGTGTCTGGATCTGCGTCTCCATTAATTTGAGAACATTCTATACAATACATGCTCCAGATTTGATATTTTAATGACAATATGGGTTCCTGCTGTTATTAGTCGCTGAAATAACAGTTTGAGGTCAACCTGAACCATTTTTACTATTATCTTGATTGATAGCTGTCTTTGTACCATGTGTGACTGCTTACTTGTTCTTTTTAAATGTAGTACTTTAGTTTATTTTTGCCCAGATATTGAATCTAGAAGGTTTTCCACACTTTGTTTAATCCTATATGTTTTCTTAGCGCTCTGCCCTTAAAAAATTTTTTTTGAGGTACCTTTCTTGTATTGTATGGTGCATATCTTTGTGTAGTTTGCGTTTACTGTTTATTACATGGTTGAGTTTCTGACTGTTAAATACAACACTTCATTGCATGGATAGCAGCCATTTTATCCCTTTTGTCTCTGTAATTCCCTGATCTCTTGTCAGCAGCTTGTAAAGGGCAGATCTATAAAATAATGTTAATCATACTTTTATAGCCCCATCTTAGTGCCATCTCATATTGTCCCCAGAAAATAGTCGTCAGTTTTATTGTTAAAAAAACAAAACAAAAACAAAATAGCTTGTGTTATGTTTCTCAGAGGTTCGCTCAAGTCTGTTCTCACAAAGAAAATAATAATAGTTTTAACAAAATAACTTTGCCCCACGAATTGCTGAATTTATATTTCAGCACTATGCAAGGCAGAATAAAAAACATATGCACTGTATTGGTGGCAGATACCTAGATACGGTGTATTATACTGAATAACTCAACATGATAATCAAATGTGTTGGATTGATTTGCGTTTATATAACAACTTTACTGCATAGTGTTGGTTGTTTTTGTTTCTAGTTGATTAAATTGTGTGTATGTGACTCAAACCTGAGAATTGTTACTGAACACTTATTTTAATGTCATGATATGTGATATATGTGTTATTTTTAAGTTATTGATGTTTATTGTAATAGACGTTTGCTGTTCTCACATTTTGCTGCATGTCTTGCTGTTTCTGCAGCTGTTTTTCACTTACTTTAACCACAGATTAAGCCATTCCCCACCTATGTACTCCAATGGAAGGCACATAGCATGTACATTTCAACCAGCTTGACCTATTTCTTGCAGGAATCATAACGTCTCAAGAGCAAAATAAGAGCCAATAAACCAACTGCAGCGTTAATCAATAAAAGTAATCGACATCTATGGCAAGACCTGTCTGTTGCAATAAGTAAAGTTTCAAGAATTCTGCAGGCTATAAAAATGTGCTTTAAACAATGAACAGCTAGGGACTAAACCACATTTTCAATGTACCAGTACTGATTTGTGTCACTACAATTTGTAATGATTAAATAAAGAACATAATATACAGTAAAACCTGCCTTAGTGACCACTTCTGAAGAGAGACCACCTGTCACGAGCGACTACTTACAGTGTGGGGAATATTGGGTTGGCAGGGAGAGGGTTAAATTCCTCCCTGCCAGAACATACATGGGAAGATGTTGTCGATAAGTTGAACTGTAGAATGTATGAGCACCTGAGGGGTCTTCCCCTCTTCGTATGAGGGTCATTGGTACTTGGACCAAAAGCTCCTCCATTTTACCTCCACAGTGGAAACAAAGCACTCGGAAAATTCAACAGCATTCATTGCTAGAGCAAACCTAGAAATCCAGAATATGTAGAATATATAGCATTTTACAAGCGGCCACTTCCACTGGCTTTTTAATAGGCTGGTTAGTGGTGTTATTCCCATCTGTCTGACTTATTTAAATATAATCATGCAATATACACTCTATTGCTTGAGGGCAGTTATGGAGTTTTTTTTTTTTTTTTTTTTTTTAAATCTAGTCATTTGTTTGGGGAAAAGCCAAAAGTGATCAAACAGGGAGATGACTAACTGTCCCAAATGCAAGATTGCAGTAATTTAAAAAAGCAATCTCAGCCACTGTCATCGATATACTGATCCATTTGACAAGCACCTGGGAATTATACATCAATATTTTTCAGCACATCAGAAAAAAATGCATCAATTATATAAAATATGAAATATATTTGAATACCTCTCCAGTATCTTTTGGTTAAGTTTGTAAAAATAAAATGCGTGTACAGAATGATTTCCAACACTGTTATAAGTCGTTAAAATATATTTCTCTTAAGTATTAATGAGCTTTCGTAGAAGCAGCTGGCTTAAATCATTAGATGTAACTAACAGGGATGTTTGCAGTCCTCTTCCATCGAATCTAATATTTAGCCTGAGGAATAAATGAATCTTGTCTGTTTATTTCAGTATAGCATTACAAAAGTAAAAAGACATAGTTCATGTTGCAGTTATTTTTCAATAAAATATCCATGAACCAATAAGAAATGACACCTACATCATACAACACCTACAATATTGTTACAGACACATTTAAACAATGATACTGCTGCTTCACAATATGGCTTCATGATGGCAAAGCATAAAACAAGCTCTCCTAATGACTTGCACAGGGGTGCAACTCTACCGCTTACAGACGCAAAATCAAATCCATCTCAGTTCTTCCCTCATTGAATTTAAAATTAGTTTAGAGGTGACTACAGTTTCTTAATCTTAATAAAACATGGCTACATAACAACACTCATCTCAAAAGGTATTCATTGGCTTAATAACTCAAGACAGACAACAGTATTTAATAGCACTATTTTCTAGGGGTGGCTCTTCTAAGGTGAGGCACCGTGCACATTCATCAAGTATCTTAACAGTTATTGTTAAGGAGACATGGCTTGGAGCTTTCTTTAGCCTTTAAGAACCCAAGACCTGCCATTAAACAGTGTGGTAAACTAAACACTGACACTGTTATATATCCCATTAATGTTAGGACCATTATAGAAGCATTACATAAATATTATGTTTAATCGTGAAATATCTTTTTTACCATGATGTGTCGTGGAATAAGTCAATTTATACTGTGAAGAAAATACATCCCGGACAAGGATATCTTACCTGGGGAAAAACACAAACAAGGGGGTGGGGACATTACCATATGACTAAATTGGTAATTGGTAAATTGCTTTGAAATGCTATCCCAGTGGAATAAACATACAGTAGATTACGTTTAGCCTTAGCACTTCAAAATAATATATTACAGTAGTTGGATATGGTGGTAAGAACATATTGTTCAATTGATGTGGTTAGTGTTGCTAAGATTTGATTGCATTAACATTATGCTTAGAGGAATGTATTTTCTATTAATTTAGTTTAGAACAAGGACACTTTCTCTATATCGCTACATTGCTTTGTTTCAAACATATATTCCATTACAGATAACACTGCATGTCAATTCTTCTGTTTACCTATAAATCATGACATTTTAGTAATTAAGCCAAACTTGAAGGTTGCATGGAAAATCATGGACAATTCTTGAGATATGACAAACTGTGAACATGGTGTTTATATTTTTTTTGGGCAGACAAACTCATGTCATTTTCTCCGGCCCTTTATGATTGAAGACAGGGATGAAATTCTCAACAAAAAAGTGAAGGTACTCATATGCACCGCCGGGTGTAAACCTTAGAAAATTGGAGACAAGTTGCGTGCCAATGAATAAATAATTTTAAAATGTATACATATCAGTACACAATACAACATATGCCTTAAAAATAACAGATAAAGTATAACCAATTGACCATCGTGACAACAAAGGGTTAGAGATACTCGGAGACAGTAGCTGTGGGTTTAGTTGCTGGTGCGCTCATTTATTAACCAAACTAAAACAAAAACAGAGCAAAATGAAAAGGGTATGCAAAACAAGTCACGGACACAAAACAAAACAGCACTTGTATCCAGCTGGGTATTCGCCTTCACAGACCAAAACTAAATTTCACCGCATACCGCACGCAGCAAGACTCACCTAGCTTTCCAAACAATCCCCTCCACCTTATATCCCACGTGGCTGGAGCCTAATTAATCATCGAATATTCAATTAAAGCTCCAGCCACATTCTCACATATTTTTGGCAGGGATAGGAATTAACCCCATCCCTGCCAACCACCACCACCACCAACACATTAGCAAACACTGTTTACAAGCAGGGTTCGGCACTGCCACAACCACACACAAGGGAGATGGCAATACTGAAAGTTTTGTATGCTCTGCATGTATCATTCAGTCATGTACTGCAGTATAACACTTAAGTTGAACCTTAAATGACAAGCATTAACAAATAATAGATTGTGCAGTAATTTCTGTAGAGAGGGAGTTTTGTTTCAAGATATCCTAAAAAAGGGATGATGTTATAAAAAATGGTATAAAAAAATGGTGGCTTACGTAGCCCTTCAATTTTTAATAGAGAGAAACGGTAGTTCCAAGCGTCAAGTTATCAGCGAAGTGCAAGAACTGCTAGATTTTCTGTACTGCAAGGATAGTTTACATGTTTTCAGGATATTGACGCAGCAAAAGTAAATCAACCAAAAGCACCATTTCACTTTAATTTATAGTTCCCAAAACTCTTAGGTGAAATGTAGAAAAAAAGTCAATACCTGTCATACAGTAAGAATAAGTTGCCAAAGTTCTTCTTCTTCTTCTTCTTCTTCTTCTTCTTCTTCTTCTTCTTCTTCTTCTTCTTCTTCTTCTTCTTCTTCTCACATAATTTTTTGCAGTCCCCAGGCACATTTATCCATGCATATGTATATTCCAGGACATGTGAGTTTAATTACAATTAGCCTTCAACAGCCAGACCCGCTGTTTATGTGGCATATTTAAATCAATACAATATAGCCGACAATTTAGTCTGGGCTTTGTAATAAAATCAAAGTCATTGTGAAAAAAACATATTATAATCCTATTGAAAGTCTGTGCCACCCTGAGTGTGACGGTGCAAAAAAATTAAAAAATGTGCGTATTCTAAGCTCTCTGCACAGATCAGTGACAATCAGGACTAGTGCTAAATGAAAGCCAAAGACAGTTGCATTTTACAATGCAATGAAGTATGATGTGGTGGTACTTGCAGGTGGTCTGTGGCTGTTTTTTTTATAATGTTTTAGACCTGGCACCCATAAATGCTTTGGTTTTTAAACAAGGAGTGCACTGGCAATACAATCACTCAGAGGGATTTCATTTTGGGGCTAGCCCTGGAGCTACAGCAGAAACATTTCGATAAGAAACACGAAAACCGGCTGCCAAATGCCCTTCAACCTTCAGCCAGCGCTGCGCCCACTGGCACACAGAATAAAAGACAATGCCAGGTTGCTAAATACAATAAAAACAGAACTTTTGATATCAGTGAAAGTGCCAAGACTTAAACGTAGGGTTATTATTACACCGTGTAACAAATTTGTTTTTTTTTTGTGCCTGGTTAGTAAGTGTTATTTCCTAATTGCTTATGCCTCAAAAGTATAGAAAATGGCTATTATTCCCCACAAACTTTGCTTTTGTGACCAGGACAGTGATATTTCAAAATATCACTATTTCCAATGGGAAAACGGGCAAATGTGTATCTTTTCGTTCACATAAAGTCAGAAAAAAACAACATATGAATCCAAATTAACAAGTATTTATACTAAAGTAATACAAAAATGACTACAAAAGATTTAGAAGTG
This sequence comes from Polyodon spathula, assembly GCF_017654505.1. Classification (NCBI taxonomy): domain Eukaryota; kingdom Metazoa; phylum Chordata; class Actinopteri; order Acipenseriformes; family Polyodontidae; genus Polyodon; species Polyodon spathula. The sequence continues at coordinate 86,605,417 of NC_054535.1, forward strand.
AGTAGTTTTTCGAGATTTACGATTATACTGTATTTACAACTATACACAGTGCAGTACCCGCAGGTCCGTTGAGAGAAATTACTCTAACGATAACCCTAACTCCAACCTTAACCCTAACTACATCCCTAACTGTAGGCCTAACCCTATCCTAGCTTCGACCCTAACCCTAGCTTCAACCATTACTGTAGCTCCAACCCTATCCCTGGCCCTATCCTTAACCTGGGCCAATACAAAATTGTGACACTATTTAATTTGTGGATTCTGTGAAAAACAACATGCCCTGCAAAAAGTTATTAACCACCCACAAATGTTCATATTTTTATATTATTTCAAAAGAAATTACTTAAATCTATCCCTGCCTTGTTAAGCGATGGTGACTTGCAAGCCTATAACCCAAAATAAACTTTTAATTCCCATTTGAAATGTGTTCTCACCGTCACCATCACACTGAAAAGAGTACCAGACCAGCCATTCATTTCTCACTGTAGGTAAATTTTTCCTGCTGACTGCTTATCCGGGATCATTTCCGCCCTCGTCACCTAATTTATTTTTGACCTTTTCTTCAGTCGCGCTTCTTTCAAATACTTATACGTGCCCCTTCCTGGATCTATTTTTCCACACATAACTTTGCATTAAGTTAAAGAGGTCAAAAGGTAACCCTAGAAACTGTCAGTGCCTAGCAACGGCTTCTTTGCCTCCTATAGCGGTGTGATATTGAACACCTCTGAAGAGTTATTTTATTTTCAAAACTGCACATGTGAAAATAGCATAATGAGTAGAGTTATATGGCAGGTAAGGCTTATGGATAATCTTGCCCCAGATTTTGCTATATTTGGGATTAAATGTATGGTTTTCTAAGTTTGTTGTTTAAAAAAAGACAATCAAGAATAATTGTATTTGCCGGTGTCTTTGTATACCATTAACCCTATCGCTGGTGTTATTAAACCATTATAGAGTAATGGTGTACAAGTGAATATATTGTATTTTTTTATCGCCTCATACACTCTACTTAAAAACAAATTATTTCTTAATTACTGAGCCGCATAAACACAATTCAGCTGGTGGAAATGCTTGTCTCTGATGACTAAGTGAGCATTCTTCATTATAGCTGCCTGCCTCTAATCAAATACTGTCCTTCCTAATTTATTTGTAAGGGCTTTCCAACCATGCTCAGTGTTTGAGGTAAATGCTGTAGAAATCCCTTGGTTTTAGGTGGGCTGAATCCCTTCAAAAGTCCTTGGTTCCAATTTATTTTTTCAGACAATCAGAGAAGTAAACCACATTATTGTACGTGTGAATGCACTGCGGGTACTGTTTTTCCTTTGATACATTTACAGTTTCAGAGGTGCAGATCTGAGAATCTGTAAGCATTTCAATTAAATGTTGTTATGTTACAGTGCTTTGTTTATTATTCCTCAGAATTACAGGACCCCATTAGTTAGTTACATTATTAGCTCTTGCAAGGGCTATAGTGGAGGTGGCCATACATTTAGTTACTGATAGTATAATAATCTGTGGGTATAAGGCAAAGTGGTGTGCAGATACTCACATTTTCTGAGTAAATCCCTTTGACGTATTTTTTTATTTATTTTTTTATTGGCAGGTATTAAATTAAACCAAATAAATTAATAACAATCAATGGCAATTCACTTCTGCATTGAGTGATTAAAAAGCAGTTTCTCTGTTCACACTTTCTCCTTTCACCTGGGGCACTGACATTTTTACTGTCATACCAAGACTGTAAAGTGACTTTTCATTTTGAGGTTATGGCCTCGGTGCATACGGCAGTAAATATTTCAGTGCCACGAAAAAGAAGAATATAGTCTTCCAATCTGCTTTTAACACATGTCATGCAGAAGTTAATTGCCACTGATTGGTACTCAATTGTAAACTTGCGAGAAGGACAGCTTTTCTTGTTTTTAAATCAGCACATTAATCAATGGATTTACTGAATACCTGCTGATAAATACTGCTTAAAGGCAATTCTCAGTATGAGCAGGGGTTTCTACACACTCCTGAACAGTACTGTTCAATCAAGCAGTACATGCTATTGTTGCAAATATGTATTTAATCTATGTATTTGCTGATTTTCACCTCTGTGTGGTATTAATCAAATTATTTTAACAACAATTATTTTGCATGTCTTTAGACACGGTTTGAGCAAGTCTAAAATGCATGATATGTGGCAGAAAGCCACACCTGTGTCGAGTTGTGGCCACTCACCTAAATTTCTGCTTCACCAGACACCAAGGCAGACACTGCAACAGTTCAGTAAACCGTGACACAAAAATGCAGTTCCTGAGACAGCATTTAAATCATAATGTGATTTTGTGCCTGTGCTATATATACAGTACAAATAAATATTCTTACCCTCACAGTATCTGATAAACACCATGCCTAATACAAACTTATCAGCTGACTATATTACAATATATCAATATACTTTTTCAAAAGAGTATGCTTCCGAGGCGGAGGGGATGGGTAGGGGTTGGGGGGTGATAGCCAGTGTTATGATAAAAGTGGGGGAGACGGAATCCAGACAGCCACCATGATATGCTCATTGTCTGGAACTGGGGCCTGTCTGGCAAGTGTTTGGTGCATGACTGATGACTCTAGCCGATGGGAAGAGAGCAGGGTAATTGGCTGAACAGATTTTTCTTGTCGCCTCAAGAATGGCCCTCATACTTATAAAAAGTTGCAGGTTATAAGGTGTCTCTCCTTCTTTATGTAGCTCATGTGGGAGTCTAATTGGGAATAAAACTGTAGGAACAATGAGTGCTGTTCTGTGGTTTATGATCAATTCCTTTTTTATTAAATTGGCACACTGGGAGTCTTGCAAATATTTAAAATATTGAGAAGCAGGCCAGTGAATTGCTCATATTCCTTTTTCTAGGTCTAGGTTATTATTATTTAAACAATTTTGTTATAATCAATTTCTTATATAGTCGAGAAAAGTAATACTCATAAGACCAAATGAAAATGTAATTTGTGATTGCAGTAGCATATTTACATGTAGAAAAATACTTTATTTACTGCAGTATATTTTGCTGCACTAATGCAAACTTACTTATGCTACAGCAGTCGCTAATTGTAGTATTGCCTTAATGTGATATTATGTGAAATACATAAAAAAATTAGCTTGATTCATTCCGGAATTCCCATTTCTTTTATTTAATTGCATAAAAAAAACTTTCCAATACAGTTTAATTAAATAAATATTGCAAAATGGTAATCAATTAATAAGGGTCTTTGTTTTATTAATGTATTGTTTTTTATATTCACAGAGAAGTTATACCAATGAATTCAATAAATCCATGCTTTATAATTGCATCTACTGTGCAATTATAAAGCATGGTATGTTGTCATTAAGACCAGGGCCGGATTAACGCATAGGCAAACTAGGCATGTGCCTAGGACAAGAACTCAAGGGGGGGGCCCAAAACGGTTGGGCCTCAACTGGAAAAAAAAAAATAAAAAAAAAAACTTCACTGACATTGGAAACAAGGGATGTATCTCAAAATCAAATTGTTCTGACAGGTGTTAGGCAGATTCCTGTACATCATAGAATTCTATATGCCTGCATGATTACATACCTGTCCAGATGCAGTTTTTCAAAGCTGGACATGGATGCGCGATATTCCTGTGCCCGAGTCCCGCTGTGTTCTCAAGCAATGCCATTGAGTTCTGCTGCAGTTTGCAACAAATATTAAAAACAACCAAACTAATTCTGTAGCAAAATAAAGCAGCACATTTAACACCACTGATTTTCTAGGTATACAGTATGTTCAGCCTCCTGCGTTACACAATACACAAAACCATTGATTAAAAGTAAACTTATAAAACTGTATTTTTCTTTTAAAAAACATTTTTATTTTATTACATGTAAATGCTGTTCAAAGACATCAAGCGTTCACATCCACCAATCTTTGAAAACATGCAGCTGTGTTGGCGTGGAATCATCAAGGGTACAGAATTCTGTAGGGTACAGACATCTACCGTACAGTGCCGTGAAAAAGTATTTGCCCCCTGTCTAATTTTCTGCATTTTTGCACATTTTTCACATTGAATTTGTTCAGATCTTTGTGTGGGTTGTAGTAGTAAATAGAGGGAGCCTTAGAGAAAAACTGTCACCAAAGTTTGGTGCTTCTTTCATTTGTTTGGTGTGCAAGGTAATCAGACATGCAATCTTCAGGTGTGAAAAAGTTATTGCCCCCCTAGTTAACTCAACCCAATTAAAGGGATAATTAGGGTCAGCTGTTTGAATACTTTGGTTAGCAATCAGGCCTGATTTGGGCCAGCCTTGCCCAGTATAAATCTGACTAACTTTGGCCCTTACCCTCAGAATGAAGTTGTCAGCACACAGGTTCTAGAGGCACATCATGCCACAATCAAAAGAAATTCCTGAAGAACGCCAGAAAAAAAAAGTTTCTGATGGGAAGGGTTACAAAGCCATTTCTAAGGCTCTGGGGCTCCACCAAACCACAGTCAGAGCCATATTGTCCAAATGGAGAAAGTTTGAGACAGTACTGAATCTTCCCAGGAGTGACCGTCCTGCCAAAATCTCTCCAAGAGCAAGGCGTAAAATAGTCCAGGAAGTCACAAAGAACCCTAGAACAACATTCAGGGATCTGCAGACGTCTCTTGCTTCGGCTAAGGTCAGTGTTCATGACTCTACCATCAGAAAGACACTGGGCAAAAATTAGATTTATGGCAGAGTGGCAAGGCAGAAACCACTGCTCACTAAGAAGAACATGAATGCTCATTTCAAGTTTGCCAAAAAGCACCTGGATGATCCTCAAGAGTTCTGGAACAATGTTCTATGGACAGATGAGTCAAAAGTGGAACTTTCTGGTCAACATGGGCCCCGTTATGTCTGGTGAAAACCAAACACTGCATTCCACAGCACGAACCTCATACCAGCGGTCAAGCATGGTGGTGGTAGCGTAATGATTTGGAGATGCTTTGGTGCATTAAGACCTGAACAACTTGACATCATTGAAGGAACCATGAATTTTGCTCTGCATCAGAGAATTCTACAGGAGAATGTCAGGCCATCCGTCCATGAGCTGAAGCTGAAGCGCAGCTGGGTCATGCAGCAAGACAATGACCCGAAACACACAAGCAAGTCTACATCAGAATGGTTGAAAAACAAGAAATTACATGTTTTGGAATGGCCTAGTCAAAGTCAAGACCTAAACCTCATTAAGATGTTGTGGCAGGACCTGAAACGAGCAGTTTTTGCTCGAAAACTCTCTAATGTCACTGAGTTGAAGCAATTCTGTAAGAAGGAGTTTTCTCCATGGCGCTGTGAAAGACTGATCAATAACTACAGGAAGCGCGTTTGGTTGCAGTTATTGCTGCTAAAGGTGGCGTAACCAGTTATTGAGTCGAAGGGGGCGATTACTTTTTCACACAGGGGTGTGGGTGTTGCATAACTTTAATAAATAAATGAAATAAGTTTCAAAATTTTGTGTTATTTGTTCACTCAGGGTTGTTTTATCTAATATTAGAGTTTGGTTGAAGATCTGATAACATTCAGTGTCAAAAATATGCAAAAATGCAGAAAATCAACAGCGGGCAAATACGTTTTCACAGTACTGTATGTAACACCTGAACTTACTTGTATGCCAAAACATTGGCGATTTCTCTGCTCTGGAGAAAAGGGCATGTTCTCTAATGAAGTGAATCAAAACCCACCTATTCGTAGACTATTGTGGAGCTACTGATAGTGGACAAAAGTTTGAGCACCCTTCTATATATCATCTTTTTGAACTTCATGTGGTTTTCCTTGTTCGTTTGAACTGTTTGTTATCTTTTTATTCAGCAAATCAGGAAAAGTCCTTGTCGAGCTGTGCTACAGGATTTAACGCAGGCTTCAGTTTTTTTTTTTACTTTTTCCGGTTTTGTTCTGAAATGTATTTAGCATACCCCCCAACAGTTAAATTTTCCATCAGATTCATTCAGTCATTCATAATAACTTCAAACTGAGAATTCTACTTGTTGTAAAAGGCTGGAGAGCTAGTTATAAAGGCTTAGGTTTTGTTTGTTTATTTGATTTTTGTTTTCAAAAATAAATACAACCCACGGAGGGTAACTGGACTACTGTTGTCAGTGTTTGTTATTTAAACACACCTGGTAGTGTATGGAAGACTAAACTATACAGTCACAAAGTGAGACCAGAAACAAGAATTCGTCACTATATATATATATATATATATAGTGCTACCCCTTTATAAGGCGGCCCATTATAGTGTAGAGCGGGTTATAAGGTGGTAGGGGCATGGATCCCATTTGCCCCATAATGCCATTACACTAACACTAGTATTCTCGTTATAAGGCGGAACACAAATAGCAAATAGCATTGTCTCTTAACTGTGGCTCCCAACTACAGTGTTATAAAAGGAGGAGCACTGTATATATACACAAACATTATAAACATTTATTGACTTTCTGTCTCTACTGTCAACTGCCTTTGTTTAAAAAACTCCTGGGAAATTGGTGTTGTGGTAGATACGTATCTTTGGCAACAAGTTGTCAGTTCTTGTACCAGAACCCCTGGAAAACCCAGCCCTGCACTGCAGGAACAGCAACTGACCAAAAAAAAAAGGGAAAATCAATGATTTATCAGATGCATTCACCAATGACAAGCTTTCTAAAATAATATGTCTTTGTTATGGATTTTGCACACATTTAAAAAGCACAACAAATATCAACATTTACTTTCTACCTCATAATTGACAGCTAGTACTGTAGATGTTCAATATGCACTATACTTTATCTGAAAATACAGTTCTCAAGCTTATCAACTATAATTAAATTGATCAGCCTAAACCTTAAGCTATTGATAACCTATTTCAACAGAATGATAAACATTAATATTACAATTCTCAATTTCCTCCCAGTACTAAAATAGTCTAGCTTTAAATGTCAGTCAAGTCCCTAAACCTTGAAAAGCTGCGAAATGAGCCTTAATATGTTTAAAGGCAAATTCTACTTAAACATAACAAAATGCATTTAAAAAAGAATGCAATCTGAACAGTTATTTTGTATATATGTCCCTCTGGGTTGTAACAGTACTGACAAACACATGGCAGATAGTACCATTGTGAGGTGTTGGCAGTTTCATATACTGGTAGACCAGTGATGAGATCAGGATTATTAAAACAGGGCAATTTATACTGCATTGGAAAGTGTGGCATTAATAAGATCTGCCTCCTTCAAGGGGATTCAATAAGTGAAGTGACAGCTTGATGAAGCGGTCTAATATTTATTTAAGAGATAGATGTGGCCCAGGATCTTGCTTTTCAGCCTTTTCGGTCCTCATGTGAGGTGAGAGCTGACACAGGTTAACCAAGGCTGAGTGATGGGACCCATCTACCCTAGAAGGGAGATGCAGCTGAAAAGAGAAAAGAAATGACAGGACTGAGGTAAGTACCAGCTTTTACCAGCTAAACCAATGTAGGTAGACTAGGGTCTGTCATCTATCCTCCAGAATAGCAGCTATCCTTTAATTAAAACTGAAACAATGTTTCTGTTGTCCCTGGCAGACTTGGGCAACATGTCACACTTCTCACTATTGCAGCGCTACGGTTTCCTCAATAGAGACACTTCTGCTCTATAGATATTTCAATTTTAGTAAGAAAAAAAAGGAGTTTAGGGTGTTTGGGGCATTCTTTCCTTCCACACAGCATGCGCTTTAAGCAGCTGTGGAAAACTGCTGCGCGTTATTTTGAGTTACTTGAAACGAAAGTCCTATCTTAAGGCCTTTGAAAAGAGTTAAGTCTCTAGTGTAGGCTGCATTAAACAAACAGCCCACACTCTGTCTTCATAGACAGTCTCAGAGGGATTCTTTCAGAAACTGTCCAACCTTACAGACATGTGAACATGTCTTTAGACTTTAGAATATATATCCTGTATATAATAAGGTCATCATAGAAAATCAAACAAATAAACGCCAATAAGTAAATATGTTGATTGTAAAACTGAAACATAATTGTAGGACATAAAAAGTTAATGCATATTTCACATGAAACAGTGAAACAGAATCCAATGCAATAAATAAAGTCATTTATCTACCATAGAATGCTTTACCTTCACATTAATATTTATTATGCATTTCTGAGTCTTTAGACTGATATGATGTATGACCCATCTGATATGAGCATTTTAATCAAAGGCTCTTGCAGAAAATCCTGCCTTTATTTGTACAAAAACTCCATATTGTAAGCAGATTTATTAGTATGAAATGTGATTCATTTTAACCATTGGATTTCAGCTCATTATAATGTCATAATCTATAATTAGATATTGCCAGTGTTTACAAAATGTTTTAAATTTGTTTTTTAGACCCAATTTACTTCTGTCTGTCAAATCTAGAATAGGGTTTTTTAATTCCTAGTGAGTAAACTTATTTGTTAAACTTCCAAAAAACAGAACACAGGCTGCTGACAGTGTAACGGGTTCCAACCCTAGCTGGCCAAAATGTCTCAATCCTAACTCAGAACTCTGGAGGACGATGCACTTGGAAGGTATTTCCTGCATCTATGCTATAACAAGTCACCCTACAGTATTATATAGTATTTTACAGGTAGATAAATTACATATATTTATCTGTAAATTTTATAACCCAGAGCTGCTTACAGTATTCACAAAAGAACTCATGATCTGATTTTTCAGTCATCACAAAACATTTTCTACCCAGGCAGCAGCACATCTCCACCCTGCAGTCTCCTAGCACATCAGTGCTATCTATGGCTTGTCTGGCTGCTAATTTTGGCACCTAATTGTTGGGCAGTCTTCTGAATCACTGCATTTTAGCTTTGAGTTTCTGGCACCAATGTAGAAACCCAGCAGGAGTCTGTATTAGCTTTCATGCATATTGGCTAATTTGTCTAGTAACTGATTTACTCAATTTTGCAGCCGAGCAAGCATCACACATTTGCTAACAGTCATGTGCTGTATTTTTTTCTTTTTAGGCTCTTTTTAGGTATATTATATATATATATATATATTATATATATATATATATATATATATATAAAATTGTTTGTTTGAAAAGGTCACAAAATTAGTGAAATAATTTCAGCCTGTATGTACTAAAAGTGGTTTGGGATGTCAATCTGAAGCCAACAATGACCTTGAGAGATTTGCAAAGTTCTGTGTCTGAGATGGGAGTCAGTGTTCACACATCAACAATAAGCCAGTCCCTACACAAAGCTGGCCTGTATGGATGGGTGGCAAGCGTAGCGCCACACAATGGATATACTGGACTACGCCACCCCTTTTTAGTATATAGGAGAGGTGAACTCCTAAGAATAAAATTTAAGAACAAAATCCCCACACAAGAACCCTTCAAATAAATGTAAATACAAGGATCGGTACAGTTTGAAACAGAATTTATTTATAAAATAGGAACAACCCCCAATTGAATCAAACACAAGTTAAAAACAATTACAAAGTACTCTATTCAAATAGGGAGTATTTAATGGTAGCGAATTCAATAGTATTTAATACAAAGGTTCAAATAGGAAGTATTTAATGGTATTTAATGGTAGTGAATTTAATTGTAGAGATTGTTAAAGGCTGCCAACCACCAAAAGCCAGGAGAGCGATAAGGCCACCTTGTGAACAATCACACACAAACAAAGAAACACTCAGTGTCAAACAACAAAGAAAACGAAAATCAATTTAGACTACAAAATTATCAAATGTGCATAAATCAACCAAAAATAACACAATATAACTTGCATAGCGCAGTGCTCCACCGAATACCAAAATCCAAAACAAAACACCCTGTGACTCTATCACTATCCAGGCAATCAGGAGTGCACCACCCTCACAAAAAAAAAAACTCCACAAAAACACCCTGTGACTCTATCACTATCCAGGCAATCAGGAGTGCACCGCCTCACAAAAACTCCACAAAAACACCCTGTGACTCTATCACTATCCAGGCAATCAGGAGTGCACCGCCTCACAAAAAAAAAACTCCACAAAAGGTATAGTTTCAGTATAAGCTATGGACAAATAGTATGTAAAGTTATTCACAGGATTCTCATGCAGCCATTAAGGGTCACACACGTTTGTAAAGTTACTATAGGAAACTGTACAAAAACTGTCTAAGAAAAACAGTGGAAGGCGCTCTTTGTCCTATGAAAAGAAAACAAACGTTAGCAGCGTCTCCACACACAAATGCATTTACATACATTTACCCTACACATACCCCTAAACAAATAAAATTACCTCAGGCGAGTCCACGTTCAAATCATCTGCTGGCCCGCCCTACAGATACCGGAACTAAAATAGAACCGCAATTAAAAACAATTCTCCAAGTAAAAAAATCACACAGAGCAGAGAGGAAATGTAACCGACCTACCTTGGCTCTCCAAACGCTAGACAGACAACTGGGGGAAATGCATACCATTGCATAATGAAAGAATACCCTGCTTTTAATAGGTTAGCGTAACCGATTAATCAACACGTTTGTTATCTTGAAATCTATCACCTGTTAATTGTGCAGATCAATTGTGATAAGTATAGTAAAATCAGTAGCACCTGCTACACAAGAAAGAAGCTATTACTCAAAAATTCTCATCTTAAAGCATGTATGGAGTTTGCGAAAAAACATGTAGATGATACTGCATACATGTAGAAAAAGGTTTTGTGGTCAGACGAGACAATAATTGAACTTTTCGGTCTAAATTCCAAGTGTAACAACTGGTGCAAGCCCAACACTGCACATCACCCAGTCAACACCATCCCAGCTGTCAAGCATGGTGGTGGCAGCATCATGTTATGGGGATGCTTCTCTTCGGCAGGGACTGGGAAGCTTGTCAGGATAGAGGAGAAAATGGATGGTGCAAAGTATAGGCAAATTCTTGAGGAAAACCTGTCTGAGTCAGAGAAGACTCTGAAACTGGGGAGGAAAGTCACATTTCAGCAGGACAATGACCCGAAGCACAAAGCCAAAGCTACACTTGAGTGGTTGAACAAGAAGGTAATTAATGTTCTTGAGTGTCACAGTCAAAGTCTTGGCTTGAATCCAATCGAAAATGTATGGCGAGACTTGAAGATTGCAGTCCCCAACAAACTTATCAGAACTGGAGCAATTTTCCTGTGAAGAATGGGCAAAAATGTCACCATCCTATTGTGCAAAACTAGTAGAGACCTATCCAAAAAGACTGACTTAAGGGTCTGAATACTTATACAAACAGTAAATTTCATTTTGCACATTTTCTTTGCAGGTTTTGCTGACATTTAACCTCCTCCTCATATAACAGTTTGTTCAGTTTAACTACTACAGCTTTGAATAAAAAAAAGTTTATTTGAAAAACTGTACATAAATGTATTTGTAAATTTGTACATTATTTGTAATTCAACAAAATGTGACATTATTGGTAGGGGGTGAATACTTCTTTATATATACAGTGCCTTGCAAAAGTATTCAGACTCTTCCTATGGTGTCAGATTTTGTGAAAATACAAAATGATGAATACACATTTTTTTAAACTTTTTTAAAACTTATTCAAAACTTGAATTCTCAAACTGAAGACTTCTAAGGGTAAGATAATTTACAGAAATGTCAGCAAAAACTAAAGAGAAAAAAACTGAAATATGTTGATTGCATAAGTATTCAGACACGTCAACTCAATATTTGGTGAAAGCACCTTTGGCAGCAATTACGGCCGTTATGGACAGCAGTTTTCAAGTTTTTCCATTGATTCTCAATAGGATTCAAGTCAGGACTTGACTTTGATTGGGCCACTCAAGGACATTCACTTCCTTATTCTTAAGCCACTCCAGTGTAGCTTTGGCCTTGTGCTTTGGATCATTGTCCCGCTGAAAGGCGAATTCTTGGCCCAGTTTTAAGTCTTTAGCAGACTGAAACAGGTTTTCCTCTAGTATTTGCCTGTACTTTGCTCCATTCATTTTTCCTTCAATCCTAACAAGCTTTCCAGTCCCTGCTGAGGAGAAACATCCCCATAGCATGATACTGCCACCACCATGCTCGACTGTAGGGATGTTGTTGACTGGGACATGTGCTGTGTTGGGTCTGCGCCAAACATAACGCTTGGCATTTAGACCAAAATGTTCCAATTTGGTCTCATCTGACCACAACACCTTTTGCCACATTTATGCATGATCTCTCAAGTGCTTTGTTGGAAACTCCTTGCAGGCTTTGAAGTGGCTTATTTTATTATTCTTGCCATCCTGCCATACAGGCTACTTTTGTGAAGTTTTCTAGATATTGTTGACTGATACATATTTTCTCCCATCTTAGCCATTGAACTCTAACTCTTTCAAAGTTGTTGTTGGCCTCACAGTGGCATCCCTCACCAGTTTCCTCCTTGTCCAGCTACTCAGTTTGGAGGGACGGCCTGATCTAGGCAGTGTCTGGGTGGTTCAATGCACCTTCCATTTTTTGATGATTGAGTAGACTGTGCTCACAGGGATATTTAAAGACTTCGGTGGGGAAAAAAATCCTCATTTAAATGCATGAAACTCTGAGGCACTGACACAACAAAATGTGAAAAAAGTTCAAGGGGGTGTAGACTTTCTATAATATATATATATATATATATATATATATATATATATATATATATATATATATATATATATATATATATATATATATATATATATATAGACATGCTAGAATTGTGGTTCTTTCCTCCCGTGGACAAGAAAGAAGAAAAGGAAGCAAATAATAGTAAGGCAAAAATAGCATTTATCTGCAAACCCCCCCCCCCCCCCCAAAAAAAACATCAAAGAGGACTATTAAGATACAAACACAGTCAGTCTGCTGTATTTTTAACATAATATTTGGTTGCATAGGTTGTTATTATAGTAGTGAAGGTAGAAATTCAGAATTTGCATGAAATTCTTTGAAAGGGTACAAAATAATATCTAAGTGTTTGGATATCCCAGTGAGCACAGTTGGATCAATAATCAGGAAGTGGAAGCTGCATCACATCACCCAGGCACTGCCAAGAAAAGACCGTCCCTCAAAACTCAGGACTCAAACAAGAAGGAGACTTGTGAGAGAAGCCACAGAGAGGCCAACAATCACTTTGAAGGAGCTACAGAGTTCAGTGGCTGGGAGTGGAGTAATGGTACACCAGTCAACCATATCAAGAGCTCTGCATAACACTGGCCTGTATGGGAGGGTGGCAGGAAAGAAGCCGTTACTCAAAAAGTACCATCTGAAAGCATGTCTGGAGTTTACCAGAAAGCATGAGAGTGACCCAGCTGCGATGTGGGAAAAGGTTTTGTGGTCAGATGAGACCAAGATAGAGCTTTTTGGCCAAAACTCAAAGCGCTATGTGTGGCGCAAACCTAACACTGCCCATGCCTCAAGACACACCATCCCTACAGTGAAGTATGGTGGTGGCAGCATCATGCTGTGGGGATGCTTCTCATCAGCAGGGACTGGGCATCTTGTTACAATTGAAGGAAGAATGGATGGAGCAAAATACAGGAAAATACTGCAAGAGAATCTGCTTCAGTCCACTAAAAAACTGAAGCATGGGAGGAAATTTACCTTTCAGCAGGACAATGATCCCAAGCACAAGGCCAAAGCAATATTGAAGTGACTCAAGAACAAAAAGGTGAATGTCCTACAGTGGCCCAGTCAAAGTCCTGATCTCAATCCCATTGAGAATCTGTGGCACTATTTGAAAATTGCGGTCCACAAGCATCGTCCAACCAACCTGAACAACCTGGAGCAAATCTGTCAAGAAGAATGGGCCAAAATCACTCCGACACTGTGTGAAAAGCTGGTACATACTTACCCCAAAAGACTTAAAGCTGTTATTGCAGCGAAAGGTGGCTCTACCAAATATTAATGTGTGGGGGTTGAATACTTATGGAAGCAATATATTCCAGTTTTTTATTTTTCTTAAAAATATTTCCCAACATAAAACCAATGTCACCTTACATTAATTGATATTGAGTTCCAGTGTTTTAAAATAAAATATCAAACAGAATGAAATTTCAATGTACCATTTGTAATTCACTAATATGAGAGAATTGGTCAGGGGTCTGAATACTTTTGCAAGCCACTGTGTGTGTGTGTGTGTGTGTGTGTGTGTGTGTATATATATCTCGTAATGTATGTGAAATGTCTATATAAATTGCACATAGGCCAATATCAAATATACTAATTTACACAAATATACTCCTTTACAGAACACTGACATAAAAATAAAATACTCAGTATCACAAATGTAATATAATAATGGAGGTAATAGAAGAGTATTTTACTTTCAATGGAAATCTCAAACAGTAAAAAATAAGATGTCAGAGTATACACCAGTCCTGGGTGTGTGCTGCAGTGCTAGTAGTGCTAATACAATCATTATCGTGACACAGATGTAGTGATGTCCAGGTTCATGCTGGTCTCTGGCGACAGCTCTGGAATGTATTAGCCTTCTACTAATAACAACAAGCAACAATTAGAGACGAGACAAAACAAACAAAACATGTACGATATCACAACAGTGGTCCTTCCCGGTCGTTTTCTTAACCAAAAACGAAAGAACAGATCATGTCATTCAGTCCCCTATTTGTACCGTCACACATGACCCCTTGGTAAATGAGTGCAGCTGCTCCTCCAATCCACGGCTGCCACATCGTTTCCCTTTCAGGTCGATGAGTTAGTGCACCGGAGTTCCGCCCCGGTTGTAGATGACCGACTTCCTTTTAACCCTGGGAATAAACTGTCAGGCTAACCAGTCCAGGTTACTCTGTTCCCGTTATCTAGTGCCCTCACAGGTCGGGAGGGAGATTTACCACCAAGAATCATTCTATTCCTGTCACAGCATGTTATATTAAAGAGGAGGGTTGTTTTGAAGAATTCCAAAACGATACAATACAATGGAATTTTAGAAACTAGTGGGCATATGCATTAAAGGAGAAAGGAATTTTTTTTTGTTACATGTTTCAAGGAAGGATGGTAAAAGTAAAAAGTAAGCAGTGCAGTTTCACGTTACATAAGAACATAAGAACGTTTACAAATGAGAGGAGTCCATTTGGCCCATCTTGCTCGTTTGGTTGTTAGTAGCTTATAGATCCCAGAATCACAAGCAGCTTCTTGAAGGATACCAAGGTGTCAGCTTCAATAACATTACTGGGGAGTTGGTTCCAGACTCTCACAATTCTCTGTGTAAAAAAGGTGCCTCCTATTTTTTGTTCTGAATGCCCCTTTATCTAATTTCCATTTGTGACCCCTGGTTCTTGTTTCTTTTTTCAGGTCGAAAAAGTCTCTTGGTCTGACATTTCAATACCTTTTAGAATTTTGAATGCTTGAATCAGATCGCCATGTAGTCTTCTTTGTTCAAGAATGAATGGATAAAATTATTTTAGCCTGTCTGCATATGACATGCCTTTTAAACCAGGAATAATTTTGTTTATTGTTCTTTGCACTCTTTCTAGAGCAGCAATATCCTTTTTGTAGAGAGGTGACGAGAACTGAACACAATATTTTAGATTAGGTCTTACTAATGCATTGTACAATTTTTAACATTACTTCCTTTGATTTAAATTCAACACTTTACCCTATATATCCAAGCATCTTGTTGGCCTTTTTTATAGCTTCCCCACATTGTCTAGATGAAGACATTTCTGAGTCAACATAAACTCCTAGATCTTTTTCATAGATTCCTTCTTCAATTTCAGTATCTCCCATATGATATTTATAATGCATATTTTTATTTCCTGCATGCACTACCTCACTTTTCTCTAGTAAATGTCATTTGTCATGTGTCTGCCCAGTTCTGAATGCTATCTATATCATTTGAATGACCTTTGCTGTTGCAACCGTGTTTGCCACTCCTCCTATCTTTGTGTAATCTGCAAATTTAACAAGTTTGCTTACTATACCAAAATCTAAATCATTTATGTAGATTAGGAATAGCAGAGGACCTAATGCTGATCCCTGTGGTACACCACTGGTTACCTCACTCCATTTTGAGGTTTCTCCTCTAATCAGTACTTTCTGATTTCTACATTTTAACCACTCCCTAATCCATGTGCATGCATTTCCTTGGATCCCTACTGCGTTCACTTTGAGAATTAATATTTTATGCGGGACTTAGTCAACAGCTTTCTGGAAATCTAAGTCAACCATGTCATATGCTTTGCAATTATCCATTATCGATGTTGCATCCTCAAAAAAATCAAGCAGGTTAATTAGACACAATCTCTTTTTCCTAAAACCATGCTGACTGTATCCCAAGATACTGTTACCATACAGGTAATTTTCAATTTTGGATTGTATTATTGTTTCTATAAGTTTACAATAGAAATCAGGCTTATTGGTCTATAGTTCGATTCGGTTTTGTCTCCTTTTTTGTGGATCGGTATTACGTTTGCAATTCCCCAGTCTGTCAGTACAACCTCTGTGTCAAGAGACTGTTGCATGATCTTGGTTAGTGGTTTGTAAATAACTTCTTTCATTTCTTTGAGTACTATTGGAAGGATCTCATCTGGCCCAGGGGATTTGTTTATTTGAAGAGCTCCTAGTCCTTCTAACACTTCTGCCTCTGTTATGCTAAAGTTATTTAAAACTGGATAGGAACAGGTCAACATGTGGAGCATATTGTCCGTATCCTCCTTTGTAAAAACTTGTGAGAAATAATAATTTAATATATTAGCTATTTTTCTCTATGTCTATAATGTCTATAATATCTTTGTGTCTCTTAAACATTTGACCTCCTCCTTGAATGTTCTCTCGATGTTATAATATTGGAAAAACTTATTGGAATTGGTTTTAGCCACCTTAGAAATCTCTTGACCTTTCTAATTTCCTTTTTGACTTGTGTTTTGCAGTTTCAAGTACTCTTTCTGTGTACTTGGTTCTTAGTCACTTTTATTAATGCTTCTGTAAAGTGTCTTTTTTGTGATTTATTTTTTAGTTGCTCTATTAAACCATTTTTGCAGTTTTTGTTTTAGATTTAGATTTGTCTACTTTTGGGATGTAATAGTTTTGCGCCTCTAGTACTACATTTTTAAAAACCAGCCATCCTTTTTCTGTGGATGCTTTCTCCATTTTATTCCAATCTACTTATTTTAGTCTCTGTTTCATACCTTCATAGTTTGCCTTTCTAAAATTGTAAACCTTAGCTTTAGTCATTACTGTTTGGGTTTTAAGAAATACTTCAAATGAGACCATGTTTTGGTTTGAGTTTTCAATGGTGCTCTGACCTCTATTTTAGTTATTCTGTCTTTGTTATCTGAAAAGACTAAATCAAGGCATGCCTCCCCTCTAGTCAGTGCCTTGACAAATTGCGTTAGGAAGCAGTCATTTGTCATTTCCACCATTTCAATTTCATCCGTCGTGCTCCACACTGGGTTTTCCCATTGTATATGGGGGAAGTTGAAATCTCACATTAATAATGCTGCACACATTTCTAATGCCATTGTATAACAGATTGTTTTGCTCTGCGTCTGAATTTTGCAGTCTACAGCATATTCCTATTATTATGCCCTTTGAATTTTTGTTCATTATTCTGACCCCTATTGATTCTGTGATGCTTTTTTCCTCCAGATTTAACACCTGGGCTTCAAGACTATTTCTTATGTATAGCGCTACCCCTCTGCCTCTTCTGTCCTGCCTGTCTTTCCTATACAGTGTATACCCACAAATATTATATCCGTCTCCGTCACTCTCGGATAACCACGTTTCTGTCATACCTATTACATATTAGTTACTTGTTAGTGCACTAGCTTCAAGTTCTAACATTTTGTATCTGTGAGTTGCGGGTGTGGCAGCTCCTCAAGCTCCTGTTGCTGTCTCATTTCGTGCAGCTCCATTTCTCGCATACTTACCCGTTTAAGCAAATCCTGGATGGTGCAGCACTTTATAAACTTTTTACATTGCTTTTGCCTGTCCCGTGCTGAGTGCTGTGTCTCCTGATCGCTCTTTTTCTGTTAATGTAAGCCACCTCCACCATCACAATAATTTACTGACCATAAGACACGCCAGAGCTGCTGGGGCTTTTTGTATCATGGTGGTCACGAGTAAGTCTTGGTCATTATCGTGCACATTAAATTATTGTTCACAATACATGTAGTGTGCACGGTATGGTATGTAAATTAGCCAAGTACAGTGCATGTAAATTAATGCATTCTCTGTTAGTAAGTGCCGCAGTAAATTTAGATTTATCGCTCATGTTAGGTTCACTACTTTACATGCGCGCTCCATATTTTGTGCTCTTTCCGTTAATTAGGCCCTTAGTGTGCTATACTATAAAGACAGAAATATATTTTATTTTCAGTGCATTTATATAATTGTTGCAACACAGCAGTGACTTAATTCAGTGTAAAACGACTCTTCAAATGGAAGCTGTCCAAGAACAAAAAAATAGTGCTCAGTGGAGTTTTGTAGCCTGCCCAATACAGACAACATTTAGAGGGAACAATGCTCTTGTATATTGTTGTTACGAAGTAATCATTTTGGAAATCTGTATTGACTTTAACAGAAGCAACTTTGTAATAAACTCAATGCCAAAAAAACAAAGTGTTCTTGATGCTTACATTCTGATTGATTAAAGTCCTTTGTCTACTGAATTGAAAAAAAAAAAAAAAAAAGAGACAAATCAAGTGGCTTTGTTTGGTTTTTGTGTTGTAGTTGAATTATTGATGCAACTGTGTCTAAGGCATGTCTGGGGGTAATGACAATGGCAGATTGCATCATAAGTGTCACAGAAGGAAACTCTGATAAATTGTCATCATTTGAGACATAAATAAAAAAATGGATGAATTTAAATGCTGCAAACCCACTGATGTGTTTGACCGTGATGGGTTCCCTCCTCTAATAGCATAGGAGATTAAACATATTTACAATAGGGAGGCAAAGTTATGCAGATGAATATAAACATGTGAATACCAAAAACATTATCCGTGATTGCAGCTTTTATAAGATACTCATTGATAGTCACAAAAATGATTTTGATGTGTTACATTTTATTTTATTTTAATGATAATGACAATATGATATTTATACTAAAATATATATATATATATATATCCTATATATATAATTATATAATATATATATATATATATATATATATATATATATATATATATATGGTCCTTGTTAAAACGAACTTGGATTAGACTAATTTAATGATTTCATTAATTTTCTACATGGTCCCAGCCAAATTTAGTATTTGCTTATTTGACATAATACGAATTCACTAAACAAGAATTTCCTTTTTGTAAGAATTCTTTTTTTCTTTGTTCTGTACTTTAAATCAGATTTTAATGTTACTGTAACTTCAATAAAACCTGACAGAATGCATTTGTCTTAGACTGGATGAACCCAGCTGTTTCGCCGAAGTTTGATACCCCCTGCCCTGCGTCAACGAAGCATTAAATTACATCATAGCTGCTGAGAGTATGCTACAAGAAAGCGACCCTGTTCAACCTGTCTGAGTGAGCCGAATCTTGGGTGAGAGAGATCGCGAGTAACCCTTCACCCTCCCCCACCACGAGTACAGATGGCTACCCCTATGCGCTGGAGGGAGAGAATATGCTGGCGATGTGGACAGCCTGGCCATCTAACTGCCGACTGCAGGCTCCTCAAAACCCCCACTGTGTCTCAGCCATCCGGAAATGGTTTCAGTCTGTCTAGGAGGGAAGCACAGACCCAGCTGCCCATCCGCAACTGCCAATCCTCTTCTGCCCCCTTTCACTCCGATATTGTTGGACAGACGGGAGAGGGCGCCTTTCTGCACGCAGCTGTTTGAGTAGAAGGTTTCCCCTGTGTTGCCTTGATAGACATGGGATCCTCCATCGCCATCATGAGACCAGGTCTTGCTGAAGAAAGCCAACACTGACTAGAGGAAGAGAACCCAACCCACCCCAGTACAGCTGAGGACCGTCATGGACGAGCTAGCCCCTATAGAAGGTAGGGGGTGGATGATGGTTGAATACGGGGGGATGACAAACCCCCAAGAGGTCTGGATTGCGGCCGTGCAGGACCTCTGCATCGAGGGACTGTATTTCTTGCAGCTAGTGGGGACCCTGCTTGACTTACAGTGAGGAAACATTGCCATTCTGGACAGTAAACCTTGTAGAGCTGTGCCCCTTCCCCTGATAGGGAATAGCACCTCCCTCTTCCCCGGGACAACTACAACTTCCTATGTTTCATCTACCCCCTCCTTCCTGAGCCCCGTGTGACTGTTCTACCACCCCCACCACCCTGCCCTCCCGAACCTGGACACCTTACCCCCCTTGCTTGAATCGACCAGACCAATGGAACCCCGGATCTCCTTCATTACTATTCAGGCTGCATTGGAAGCGGTCTGGCGCAACAGCTGTGAGGGGCTGTACCCAGGCTGTGGACGCTGCTAGCCAAGTTTGAGTTCTGTCCGTGTTATCTCTGTAATGCATGGGGCTCTGAGATATGTACGTTTCATTCGGCTCCTATCGGTCTCACTCGGCCATTGAAAGGTTTTCTCTGCCACTGTGTTTTCTCTGCAAAAGTATTCAGACCCCTGACCAATTCTCTCATATTACTGAATTACAAATGGTACATTGAAATTTCGTTCTGTTTCATATTTTATTTTAAAACACTGAAACTCAGAATCAATTATTGTAAGGTGACATTGGTTTTATGTTGGGAAATATTTTTAAGAAAAATAAAAAACTGAAATATCTTGCTTGCATAAGTATTCAACCCCTGTTCAAGTGGAAGCTCCCAGTTTGCACCGATGAAAGATATTGCCCTAACGAGGACACAATTACCTTACCATTGGCCTCCACCTTGAACCATTAAAGTTGCTGTCACATTTTCTGGATAAAAACCCCACTGTTGAAGGATCATTGGTAAGGCTGTGAATCTGAAGGAAAATGAAGACCAAAGAGCATTCTACAGAAGTAATAGATAAAGTAATACAAATGCATAGATTAGGGAAAGGGTACAAAATAATATCTAAGTGTTTGGATATCCCAGTGAGCACAGTTGGATCAATAATCAGGAAGTGGAAGCTGCATCACATCACCCAGGCACTGCCAAGAAAAGACCGTCCCTCAAAACTCAGCGCTCAAACAAGAAGGAGACTTGTGAGAGAAGCCACAGAGAGGCCAACAATCACTTTGAAGGAGCTACAGAGTTCAGTGGCTGGGAGTGGAGTAATGGTGCACCAGTCAACCATATCAAGAGCTCTGCATAACACTGGCCTGTATGGGAGGGTGGCAGGAAAGAAGCCGTTACTCAAAAAGTACCATCTGAAAGCACGTCTGGAGTTTACCAGAAAGCATGAGAGTGACCCAGCTGCGATGTGGGAAAAGGTTTTGTGGTCAGATGAGACCAAGATAGAGCTTTTTGGCCAAAACTCAAAGCGCTATGTGTGGCGCAAACCTAACACTGCCCATGCCTCAAGACACACCATCCCTACAGTGAAGTATGGTGGTGGCAGCATCATGCTGTGGGGATGCTTCTCATCAGCAGGGACTGGGCATCTTGTTACAATTGAAGGAAGAATGGATGGAGCAAAATACAAGAAAATACTGCAAGAGAATCTGCTTCAGTCCACTAAAAAACTGAAGCTTGGGAGGAAATTCACCTTTCAGCAGGACAATGATCCCAAGCACAAGGCCAAAGCAACATTGGCGTGGCTCAAGAACAAAAAGGTGAATGTCCTACAGTGGCTCAATCAAATTCCTGATCTCAATCCCATTGAGAATCTGTGGCACTATTTGAAAATTGCGGTCCACAAGTGTCATCCAACCAACCTGAACAACCTGGAGCAAATCTGCCAAGAATGGGCCAAAATCACTCCTACACTGTGTGCAAAGCTGGTACATACTTACCCCAAAAGACTTAAAGCTGTCTCTGCTGATACATTTTTCATACAGTTTGAAAATTCCAATTATGAATGTCTCAGTATCGATTATGGGCTCCTCTAGCGTCGATGAAATCTCTACGGGGAATGATTCTAATCAGGCAGCAAATGACATCTTGGGCGATCCTGTCCCATTCTTCAATTAGTACAACTGATTCTGATTCTGGCCCTTGGTAGCCTATCGGTTCATTAACTGTCTGTAAAACTACTCTTAAAGAAATGCGCTCATTTGCTAAACAGAGAATTGTGGGAGTCTGGAACCAACTCCCCAGTAATGTTATTGAAGCTGACACCCTAGGATCCTTCAAGAAGCTGCTTGATGAGATTCTGGGATCAATAAGCTACTAACAACCAGACGAGCAAGATGGGCCGAATGGAATCCTCTCGTTTGTAAACTTTCTTATGTCCTTACCAGCTCACTATTGCTCTGATCTCATGAGATATCCGTTTTTATTCTGAATAAAATGGCTTTCAAAAAGTGAAAGGTGGATGTTGAAAACCAAGGCTTTGATAAAAAGTGGCAGGAGGATTACCTTTTCATTGCGGGCACTGGAGGAAAGCCACAGTGTTTTGTGTGCCTTCGGCTCAGGACATTTAACTATATGAGGCGGGCCTTACCAGATGGTAAAGCCCTCTTTTTCGGGTTCTATTGCTTAAATCAATTTTGAAGTCTAAATGGGTACCTGCGTTTAAGTGGAACAGACGGAGCATTTCTAATCCATATGGGATTTAAGAATAGAAAAAAAGGTAAAACTGAAATGTCAACAGCAGTTGCTATCGTCTGAAAAGAAAATCCTCAGAGATTCCTTGCTGCAAAATGACAGCAATAACTAGCAATAGTTTATCCTGTCAGAGCCAGTAATAGTTCTGCACTTTAAAAATGAGTATCTTCAAATACGTTTAGTAATTTTAAATAGGGATAAAACACCTGGACGAGTTTAATCATGAACCACTAGCGCTCTTTATGTGATTAAATAAGTCTTCTAAAAAATGAACATTGTTTTCTTTATGTGAATGGAATTACAACATCATCTGTGAAGCAAAGCTGGGGTATCATTGTTTATTTTTGTAAGAAAAACATGTTTCTTATTGAAATGCGGATTACCATCGCTATAACTATATTCATTTTAACACCTGTTTATATGGATAACAGATCCCAGCACTCAACTTGTATGAGTAATACTATAAATTGGCAGAGGTTTGAGAAGTAGTTTTTCTTTGCATGGTCACGCTGCTGTGAGATGGAATATCACTCACCCTCAATGTGGAACTGGAATGTTTTTTGTTTTTTTTCATCCATCTCTTAAGAATAAACAATAATAGACAGATATGCTCCATTTGGTAAGGTCAGGCAGGGTCCAGGATTTAAGTAATCCCTGGTTTATGCCTGAATTGATCAATCTGTTAGACGTGCATGATAAACTCTGGCATACTGCAAGGACAAACAAGAATAACACTGGCTTGAGCACTGCTTCACTTATACAGGCGATTAGAGCGGTTGTTATAAGCATATGTGTCTGGATTTGTCACTGTGCGAGCCAACTTTGATTCGGTGAACTGAAAGTTTGTGGACAACAGCAATATTGACATAACTAGATAAATTACACCATAAATAATACAGCACTCCCTCGTATTTCGCTTTCTGACTTAGGCATCAAAACATTTTAAAGATTGAAAACAGTGAATTTTTTAATAGCCTCTATACATGAAAACAAAGAACTTTTATAATTTATTGTCAACCAAGCCTGTCGGTGAATTAACCACATTAGTAAATTATCGAATGTTGAAATACTGAGAGAGCACTGTAGGTATTGTTTAGCTGCATTCCAATCCTACATTAGGCCATGCGTATGGTATAATTTTGAAAGAACTTATGGCGCTATAAAATCTTTAATAAAAGGCTATTTGCCTTTGCTATCTCCAGTTTTTTTCTATACTATTATTTCTAAATGTCTTATTTTTAAAATTAAAAAATTATGAAAAAGATAAATAACTCAAACAAGCAATGACAGCGAGAATTCAGTTTTAACAGCTGTTGACAATAGCACTTTGCCCCTCCTGAATCCATACCCATGTAGTTGTTGTAAGGAAGTATTAACATCACTCTAATTACTGTCTACATCTTTTCTAAAAACAATCATTATCTTTTGAAATCCTCATCTATCAAGCATGGATACACAAAAGAACTGATACACATTCCACTTACTGGCAAATACCACAAATAGTAAAACATTACATGGTTACAGCACTGTGTCACAGAACAGTGTTGATGTACTGCTCGGGAGAATAAAATTACTTTTGTCATATGTTTGATATTCTGCATGTATGTCTAAAATAAAATGATCAAACAAGTGAGGCAGATTTAATACATGGCTTTCTTACCTTTTATTAGAAAACCAGTTCTCACAGACTTCTCTTTTGTGTAAAACAAGACTGACAATCTCATCTCAGTCTTGTTCAGATCATTAAACAAGCACATAATATGGCATAACTTGTAATTAAATGTCCCAAAGTCCAACATTTGATGCAATATGGAGGAACAGCGTTTGGAAACCTGGCATTTTGACCATACAGGGATCAAAAACATTAATCTAGTTTAATTTCCATATCAGTAGGTATGCAAAAAGTTATGACTCCCTAAAAGGTATCCAATCTGTCAATCAGAAATATTATAGAAAGGTGATGGATTATATTATTATATAAACTCACAAGGCAGATTAAAACAGCAAGCCTGATAACTACTAAATGTAGAAATTGGATTTAGTGTATTGATTCAAACAATGACTGGCACAGTTATCTTGGGACACCATGATTTATTTTAAAAGCTGCACTAATAGTTTGGAAGGATAACCTTGATGCTAAAAAGACTACACAATTAAGCAAGTTTATTTCGAGATAAAGGTACCAAAGAAATTCCTAACAAAGTACAAGATAACAAATACATTCTGAAATGTGTTGCACATGTCTTCTTAGTACAAGCCCAGGAGTACGATACAATTTCTCAATTAATACAGTGCATGCATGTACATAAATTAAACAATACCACTGTTGAATTGTATGTCACTCTATGAAAAACATAAAACCACCATTTTGCAACTGACTTAGTTTTCTTTTTTTTTTTTTTAAATAATTTTATTGTATTTCTTTTTCACATTGTATGCTAGTTTCTGTTTCTCCACTTTCTATTTAGTGTCAGTCTCATCTTGTTTTTAAATAGCTTTTATTCCAACCCTCTATCTTACATCTTTGCTTAAATGCAATATATCCGCCGGGAGAGGAAAGATGTAACAATAGTGACAGATATATCATTTTCATGCTGAGCCATTTCAGAACTAGGAAAATCAGCCTCTGCGTGCCTTGACTTTAGACGCTTCAGCTGAAGCACACTATGGTTTCCATTGTTTTAAACAAATTACACAGACAGCTGCTGACTTAATAGGCACCCAACTGGCTGAATGACTGCCCTTGAAGATGACACCTAAAAAGGTGAAGGAAGGTTAAGTGGTTAGCATCAGTACACTTAGTGCTAATTTTATCTCACCATAGGGCCAGAAACAAATTTGACATTCGAGATTACTAAAACATAAGCATGTTAAACAAAGGAATGGGGAGTAGTAGGAGTGGAGGCTAAACACTCTTTGGGAACTACATACTTCAATAGAAACTGGGTTTGTGTTTAGAAAGCACTAATACAGACTAGTTGCTAGTTTGGGTAATGTGGGGCTTACCTGCTGTAGCTACTGCTCTAATTCTCAGCAGTCTTGAATGCAATAAAGTGTCACAGCAATAATGTATGCAATTACAAAAACTGTTCTGATGAAAAACTTGCAATGGTAAATATACTATGCATTTGTAGAACAACTTGCATTGAAGACCACTTGATTTGAAGGGCTATTGTGTTCCAATGTGTATTCTCAAAAAGCCCACATGTCCATATGGACTAAAAAAAAAAAAAAAAAAAAAACACTGTCACCATGACCCACCATATAGATAATGTAACACCCCTTAATTCGAACAGGGTAGGTTGGGTGCTAAAGTAGATTACCAGGTTTTACTTAAATAAGTGGGACAAACAGCAATGGGTAAAATGATGTAACAAAAATAAAGATTTTATTTTTATAATGTCACATAGGGAATATCCAAATAGTAAACATAGACTGAGGGTGCTTTAGCTTTTTAATAAACTGCTTTGACAAACTGTATTAGGTAAAACCATACAAACTGCCTTAGCAGTAATCAAACGGTGATTTAACACCAAATTAGTGCAAAATAGCTTTCAAATCCACAAAAAATACTATATAAAAGAATAGTAGTCAGCAGCACAAATCAAAAATCGACTCAAATCAAACAGTAAATAAAAATACATAAAAACAAAACAGTGACAATCTTCTGAAAAACAAAAAGAAAACAATTAGTGCCATAAAGTAAATCCGGTATACAATTTAAATTTGATAAGAATATATACTGATCAGATATCTATATATTATATATATGTGTGTGTGTAATGTTCTTAAACTATTTTTGTCTAATGGTTTATTGGTAGTGTAAATTAAGGTAATTCGTATTCGGACTCATAAGGGTTCAGATGCTATTCATTAGAATGTTCTTAAGATAATAATAAAAATAAAAATAAATACTTAAAATGCAAAAATAAACAAACAAACAACAACAACAAAAAATTAAACACGATATACCTAAAAAAGAAAAGAAGGTCTTACCCCCGGTACAGAACTTCAACATGAGGTACTTTTCAGCAACATGACCCAATCACAAAACAATCTTCATGTAAGCTTCCTTTTCTAAAAAAATAAAAGTTGGAAAAGGCATTTACAGCACTGGGGTGTAACTTATTACCTCGAAGGTTAATAGGTATAATTACATATTTAAAGGATGAATATTATTGCAAATGACTTGTACAAAGAACTGGACTGGACCGCATCACAGTTGCTCACCAATGACCTATATGACAATGATACTATAGATTATATACCATACTATTATGACCTCAAGGCCACAATAATTTGGTGTAAAAATAAAATACTACAATTGTCTTACCAAGTCTTCAAGTGTTTTGCTGATTTGACAAGAGGTAATTTTACAATCTCTGCAGATATTAGCAGCTGCCTGAAAAAAAAAAAAAGTACATTAGATTTACCAGGTTTTTATATAACTACTTACGTCTGGTTCTGTTAGACTGCATACAAAACTGGAGTTTTTATCATAGACTGATTGACATAAGTCATCTTCACTTCAGATAAATCATTGTATTTTTTAAATGGTATCGCATTAACTTGGCCTTGTAGTTGTCACTTCTGTGCTTTTTTGGTGGGCGGTAGCTAGATAAAGAATCTCCGCCTTTCCCAAAGAGCTCTGACAGATCCCACGTGGTGTGCATGACGTCACCCATAGCTTTGCAATGGTAGGAAGTAGATGAAGAAAAGCATGAAGGAATACAGTTTAGCTACCGCAGAAAATACCAGACTTCAAAGAAATATAACACTAAAGATATAAAAGCATCTTATTTGTTGCAGTACAAAATGGTACCTGACAAGACACGAATTTGTTATATATTTTTATTTGTGTACATGTTAGTGCCTTTATTGTTTCCAGTTGCAACTGGGGAGGCGAACAAATCCACTTCAGCTACGCAACAGCAGGGTAACAACAAAAGCATAAATGACCTTAGCAATAATAATACGACTGTTTTGAACGCACAGACAGGCTCCGTTGGAGTTATCAGTGACAAACATAATAGCATAAAGACTGGCACTGGAAGCTCCTCGGTAGAGGGGGTCGCAGAGACTGCTGCTGCTAACACCAGGCCCTTGTCGATACAAAGAGCACTGTATGTCCTTATGGCTGTAAGCGCTGTCGTAATCGTTTACTTCGTAATCAGGACCGTCAGGTAAGAACTTCAGTTTTCAGCTTTGGCAATATTGCTATCACAATTAGTTGACAGTCCTCCCATATTCATAAACAGCCTGCATTTAAAACTATGTAGTACTTTATAGTGTTTATAGTTTTTTGGGAAGAATGTAGTACACGTTTTACACTTACCCCTTTCTGCAACTGTGCCATAATATCGTATACACCATTTTAGCTTGCAACTTAATCTTTTCAGTTTTATAGATACTAGATTACAGTGTTTAAATTAAAATGACCAGGATTGAAGTACAGGTCTTTCACTACTTATCCTAAGGCCCTCCTTCGTCTTCACTGCAACGTCATACAGATTGGACACTTCGCAATCGTTTGCTTAGGTTCAGCAGATCCTGAACACTAAAATAATATAGAACTACATACAAAACAGCTGGAAACATAAGTGTTATTTACACTGAGTAATAGTTCCATCATCACAAAATAGCTCCTTTGTGAAGAGAATCTGCCACAGGTTTTGAACTCCTGAATCACCAAACTCTTTGAGCTTGTCTTACAGTCCATGATATTACCTCCAGAATATCATCAGCCACAAACGGTTGTAACACCTCCACATAATTTGGTCGATGTAAGGTTAAGCTGCAATTAATTAACATATTTTTAAGATGAGGTAATTTGCTCTTGATACCTTGGTTAACTTGTACTCCGTCCCATTGCTGTTAAAACACAAAATCGAGACAAGTGATTTATCCTTTCTCTAAGCAATACAAAGAGCACATTTGTAATGCAGTATACAGGTGGACAGAAGCCCACAAACTTTTGGATGTGATGTTTGAAATCTGTAAAAGAAGGATTTCATTTTCATTTAAATGAGACAAACTTTCCAAGATTAAAGTAGATTGCCTGACAAATTTACTTACCAAGCATGACTAGCATAGAGACATAAAAAGAATATTGTAATGCTTTACTGTGTTGATTTTTTTATTTTATTTTTCTACATGTACACTGAGATGTAAAAGTTATTTACGATTATACAGTATATAAAACTGGTTGTATTTCCTGTAAACCCTATACATTATTTTGGGGAAAAAAAAAAAAAAAAAAACTAAAAAGGGATGTGTCGTGTTTTATGCAGTTACCCCTAACCCACTGAAAAAAGACTTCTAGTTGAGACATGTGTCACCCCTAACCCAGCATTCTCCTTCAGATCAATGTGGTTTGTACAATGGACAACACGAATTGGAAACGTTTTAAACCACTGGCACTGGCTATTTTAATTCAAATCGCTTGCCTCAAATGTCATATTTATTGTTTCAGAATGAGAAAGAAAAGCAGAAAGACAAGGAGATACGGAGTTCTAGATACAAACCTTGCCATGGAAATGACACCCTTGGAACAGGATGATGATGAAGAGGAGGATGATACAACACTATTTGATGCCAGACTTTCAAGGAGGTTTGTGTGACTGGAAAATGTGTAATAAACTCATAACATAGTTTATTATTAATAATAATAATAATAATAATAATAATAATAATAATAATAATAATAAAATAATTATTGGGCCACACATTTCTTTTTTCTCTCTGTGTCCTGTTAAATACCAAACAAGACATTTTCACATGGCAGACTTCAGTTTTTGCACTAGACTGTTTATAAAACAGAGATGCAATTGTAACAGGTTATTAGTTACAGTACACAGTCATCGCTATCCTGTGGAGCTGATTTACATGGGTATGGAATAAAAAAATACTACTGCATATGTTACCAGTCTTAAGGGTGCTGCTGTCCATGCTACTTCATGCAAGCAAGTTCTTATGCAAAATGTAGTCTAAATATCTGTTGATTATCCAGCGTAAACAGAACTATAATTTGTTTTTTAACTATTAATACAGTTGTGCACATTTTGATTGCTAAATCTACTTGGTCAATAACATCTGTTGTGTAAACAATACGGATCTGTTTGTTTTTTTTTACTTAAAAAAAAAAAAAAAAAAAAAGGTTCATGTAGTCATGAACATGTTTAGCAGAGCTATCCCTTTCTGCTCTGTTTTTTTTCTTTAATCAAGAAGGTATTCAAAGTCATTGTTGTGAAAGGTTATTGTAGAAAGTAGAACATTTTTCTAACAGGTCCATTTCTTTGGTACATTAATGTAAATTATGATAATGAAGCTACACAGTTTTCATATAAAGTAGCTGTGTAAAGTACCCCCCCCCCCCCCCCCCCCCCCCCCCCCCCCCCCACCCCCCTAAAGTTGAATGGGTAATCATAGTGTTTATAACTGTTCCTTTTTTTTAAAATTGTGATAAACTAGCAGGGTAATTAAATCTCACGCTGCTAGCTTAGTTAATGTGTTCCCTCTGAAATGTTTGAGGGGACAGGTGACCTTATTGAAAAAGGGTGTGGAATATTAATAATGGCATATGTATTTGTATGAGAATGTAATACTATTGAATACACTGAAGAAATAAACCTCCATTTTTAAAGCTAGATTCTGCCTTTGATACAGTATTATAATTATTAACAACTTCAACGAGCAGATATAATATTCAACATGTGTTTAATTTATAACAAAGGCATTATTCTCCTTACTTCAGATTTTCAGAATTCATTTTGTATTGTTGCCATTATAGAATTTTTGTCCATAGCTGAAAAAGGGGAATTTAAACGTCAGCATGCTTATCCTTGCAAAGATCAAGCCTCTAGTATTTCAGCAGACTACGTATGACACATTTAGATGGTGTATTAAAATTCAAGACAAGATACCCTTTCCTAATGATAACTGCCCTCTTGAGATTATATAGGCAACCAGTTAATATTCACAGCAGATCTTGCTTCAGAAAAAAGGTTTTCATTTCTGCAAGGGATGATAGAAGTGGTGAGTGCTTCTGAAATTTACAGGCAGTAATGCCGTACACTGCTGTGATTAGATTAATGAAGGATTGTGCCATTTTATTTTAAAACCAGCCTCTTACAGTACAGGGATTTCTGCTGTTTAGTCACTGTACTGTTAAAGAGTTGTAAGAACACCCTGCTGATGTGTATGGTTTTCTTATCTCAGCTTAATACACTGTTTTGGTATTTTTATTCAAACATGACTCAAATCAGATGAGGAATAAAACAAACAAAAGATAAAAGGTATAGCATCATGGTGTATCAAGATCACGCCTGCCTCCTGCAACAATTTATTTATTTATTTACTCAACCTTTATTTAGCCAGAACAGAACGTTGTGATTGAAATGAATTGCTATAGGGGAACTGGAAACTAGCAGGGTTGCAGGAGAGAGCATGAGGGTTTATTTTGCTCAGATCTTGATTGGTCTGCAGCGTTGAAATAAATAGTTCTTAAAACATAATAATAATAATAATAATAATAATAATAATAATAATAATAATAATAGTAATAAATCAAGTCTACTGCTGGCCTGGGGCACAGGTAGGATCCAATTCCCAATTATTGAAATACAGGAAATTTAATTGGTTGAGAAAACCAAATGCTACATCAAAGGTATGGGGTTGTGACAAGATAAATGAGCTTCACTGACTCTGGAAGATTTGGAAAATGAAGGTTAAATAAGAAGTGAAAAAATTAAAAATTAAAAAAAAACTTCCTAGATTATAACACCCATATGTGAAAGTATCTACCCAAATTATATATTTCCAACCTTCTCCTAATATAATTTTATGTTATTACTTCTTGCAGATAAAAGGTGTACATACTGTTCCACTGGACACCCAATGGAAAACAGAAGGAAATACATGACTGTGCCGGATGTACAAGGTCTAATTTTGGATATGTGTGTCGTAATAAAAACTGTGAACAAAAAAAAACTGTAAACGGTGAACCTCTGTATATGTACAATTGCACTGTTTTTATTTCAGGGCCAAAAGAGAATGAAATCATATCTAAAGTTAACTATCTTAAAAAATGCAAAGTCAAGATTATTTTCAAACCATCACATTGTATTGTCATATCCAAGTAGACAATTGATTCTTATGAAATATTTGAAACTTGTTGTTCAGAATAAGTCTGCAGGTGTCTGTTTTTGCAAACGTATAGTTATTAAATTTACAATTTATATTTGAGTTTATAAAATTAACTTCTGAGAATAAGTATGCAAGATCTTGTTATTTTATTTGTATTATTATATTTTGAATGAAGAATGTTTGCCAGATACAGTACGTTATTGCTAAAACATATTTGAATACATGCGTTTACATAAATATATATGTACGTCAGAATAAAAATATTTAATTTCTTAGAATGAAATGTAATCATTTTTTAATTTTTCTTCAGTTAATATCTTGCACAGTAATAACTCCCAACTACTCTTGTCTTGTACTGCTGGTGTTTCCCATCTCCCAATACAGAGACAGTCACAGCATGTTTACATACTGTAGCTCAATACTGTACAATGGATGTTGGTCTTTATGATCAGTACGTTTTCATACTGATAACTCATTTTTAATTGATAGTTGGGTATAAATGTATGATACAAATAGTTACATCATTCAAGGGACATCTGTATACTGTACCAGTATATTTTGCTTGCACCTGATCACTGTAAATCTCCTTTTTTTCCCCCTTCTTTTCATGTTAGCATTTTTCACTTAATCCTGTCATAGAAACAATTTGAAACTTCTGCTAGGTAACAGTTGCTTACCAATCCACTAAATACTAATTCATTACTATTGCTATTACTTAAATGATTTGCAGGCTCACAAAGCAAGAGTCATGATGCCTTTTCGCTCTGCATAATTAAGCTCTTTTGTGTGAACCATGTTATCTTAAACTAAAGGTTAAATATAAAATGGCTTTTGGCAGCAAGCCATTATGCAGATTATTCCCTTGCTTTTATAATGAAAACCTTTGTTCTTCACAATTGTATAATCCTCTTTATATTTGTCATCAGTCTTTGTAAGTCTCTTTGTCAAAAAAAGGTTTTGTCCATTCTTGTCTTTAACAACTTTTCCTATGTTGACCTCTTGAAACCAGTGATGTCAATACATTTTTTGGTGTTCAAGATGTCTGTTTTAACTTTTTAAAGGTGCCCATTTTGCAATTTTTTTATTAGCTTTTTAAAAAAAACTTTGTTTCAATAATCTTCGCTACTTCCCTAACCATTGTACATTTGAACTTTTAATTAACTCACAATTTATATAGTTAAGTACTTCTGTTCTATGCTCCACTGCAAGCATCTAAATATGGAGTGTATGCAGTAACTTTGCCTTTGCATGTTTATTTGTATGCCAGGAACTTAAGCGCTGCAATAGTAAAGTAGGTAATTTATAAACAGATAGTTAAAGTATGTATTTAGGTTTTAAAACACACATTGGGACAGATCTAGCAAGCTTTTGCACCAGTGCAAAGTTTGTTCCACTAATGTTTTAGAACTAGACATAAACAACTCAATGTTAAATTAAGGGTTCTTACATCCAGCTACATTATAATTGTTATTAGCAGTTTCATTCACTTTGCACTGGAGCAAAAGCATAGTAAACCTGTCCCATTGTAGGCTGGGGTGGGGCAATTCTGTTAATCAGAGGCAAATCCGGCTATTGTACTCTGATACTAAAATGTATATTTATATCACATGGATGGATATCCAGAGATGCAGTATCATGATTGCTGTTGTTATGGTTTCTGGTAGTGCATTTTAAGACCCCATTTCCACTAGGTAATAGATACTGTAACTGAGACCACATGCTCGTTGAGCAAGTCATGTTACAGTCTTACATAGTACTTTTTTGACTTTCTGCAAAATACATAACGTGAGCTTTAACACAATGAGAGATAATGTTCTTCTAGATCAGAGGTCCACAAAGCCATTTGGACATACAAATTCAAATCACAGAGAGTATAACATATAAAGTGCTGAGAAAAAATTTGTGAAACCTGCAGGATTTTCACATATTTCACACGTAAGATGTTATTAGATCTTAATCTAAGTCCTAATAATAGATAAAGATAACCAGATTAAACAAATGTCACAAAACATGATACTTTTTCAACATTTATTTATCCACAAGTGATTAAACTTTCAACATGTTTGAAACCTTTAGATTCAGTAACTGGTGGCACCCCCTTGAACAGCAATGACTTGAACTAAGCGTTTTCTGTAACTGTTGGTCAGTCTCTCACATCGGTTTTGAGGAATTTTGGCCCATTCTTCCTTACAGAACTGCTTCAACTCAGTGACAATTGAGGGCTTCCTTGCATGGACAGCTTGCTTCAGGTCCTGCCACAACATTTTGATGGGGTTTCTTCTTCTGCAGCCATTCTTTTGTAGATCTGCTTGTATGTTTATGGTCATTGTCTTGCTGCATGACCCACTTTTGGTTCAGCTTCAATTCACGGATGCCCTTCTCCTCTAGAATCGTCTTATACAATGCAGAATTCATGGTTGTATCAATGACGGCAAGCCGTCCAGGTCCTGAGGCAGTAAAGCAGCCCCAAACCATCACACTCCCACAACCATGCTTGACAGTTGGGATGAGGTTCTTCTGTTCGAACGCAGTGTTTGGTTTTCGCCAAACATAACGTTTCTCTTTGAGGCTAAAAAGTTATACCTTTGACTCGTCTGTCCAGAGAACATTTTTCCAGAAGTCTTGTTGGTCATCTATGTGCTCTTTGGCAAACTTCAGACGGGCAGCAGTGTTCTTTATAGAGAGCAGTGGTTTCCTCCTGGCTATCATTTCATGAACACCATTCTTGTTCAGTCTTTTTCTGATAGTTGAGTCAAGAATGCTCACATTAGCCAAGGCGAGAGTGGCCTGCAGATCCTTGGATGTTATTCTGGGGTTCTTTGTGATTTCCTTGATGATTTTATATATATATATATATATATATATATATATATGAGAGAGAGAGATATATATATATATATATATATATATATATAGAATATATAGAGATATGAGATTACTCTATGAGAGAGAAAATTAAATTCTAAATACTGAAATGTATTTTTTTTCTCAATAACAGCGAAATTCAGTGCTTACCCGGCATATTAACACCCCGCCTCTGCTCACGAATGATTGGACAGCTGTCAGATCTTTCACTTTCCCATTGGCTACTCACTCGCCTTCAATTTTCATGCAGAATATCATGAACGGCCTCTGCTTCCTTGATTGGACAGCTGTGTAAAACTTGGCAGGTATTTGACAAGTATGTACAAGCACAGCATAAATGAACGGCACAGTCAACAGACTGATGTGACACTTTTGTTGGAAAATGTGTTTAAAGCTTTATTTATTTTCCAACTCTATGACCCACCAGAAATGTGTTCACAACCCATAATTTAAGCACGATGGCCTGGCTTCGTGGGCATGAATTTGCCTGTGGGCACCACTTTGAGGACCACAGAGTAGAACTGTACAACTGAGTAGAACTGTTGGCCAAAATGTTGATTACAGGAAATGTTTCTACATCCCTGCTGCAATCTGGCCCATGGTGTGTCTCAATCAACAAAAATATGACTAAACAGAATAAACAGAAACTTTCCCTGCAGAAGTGAAACCTTCACGCAGGCGTGGCTTATATTTCGTCGGCTTATGAACGGCCGTCATGCATTTTGTCTTGCTCAACCTTATTGTGTTGAACCGCATCCTGAGGTGGGATGCGGGGACCCAGGTCAACCTGGTTACGATCCAGGTATGTGGTTTCACACTACGTGGAATTGTGACCCAAGATCATGTGCTTACCTAGCTCATTAACGCTCAGAGAAAATGGATAGAACCCTGAGGCAGATTGTTTGTTTAGGTACCCCCTAAAGTGTTACAACACACTACAAAGTTTACAAGAAGCAAATGACCTCACCATGTCCCGTCTTATCCTTATCGCAGCATTATATTTTAAGACTTATTGATGACGCTTGAAATTAATCATGCATGGGTCAACACATTTGCCAATATTTATCCCACTCCCTTCTACCACAGTGCTGGTTTTCTTTTTCCAAAATACACCATTCATTTCAATTAGAGCACCAGCATTGTTGCTGGATTCACTATGATGTTTAAAAGAAAAATAAATCTTTTTCTCTTGGCAAACGTTCTGGGAATGTTGAAGAAAAATGGTTGCGATATGAACAACATGGGATATGGCACGTAAAGTAATGTGTTTATTTTGTAAACACTGTAGAGGGTTATGTAACACTTTAATTCAGAGTCGGTTATTTGTACCTGTTGAGGTAATGACCCATCTCCAGAACAGTTTGCAATGTTTGGAATTTTCTGATTAAATAGGTTTGAGAAGCAAGTGCATTAAGATTCCAATAATATTTTTTCTCTTTCTGCTATTTCTAAACATGATAAGTACCATTATTTCAATTTAATTATAAAAAGGAATGTAAAATATAATCATTCATTAGGCTTTCCATTTACCGATCATCAGACATACACAGTAGGTGAGTTTTTGTTTGAAAATAAGGGAAATGTTATTGCACAGCAAGCTGCATTGCACACAAGAAATCCCATCTAGCATAATTAGTTATTTTTAGTTGATAATGGAATTTAAGGACGACTTCAAAATTATGTTTTGTAACAGGCTGGCAGTCCACTTTCTAAGAATCTATTAAGCTCCAGTTGTTAAACGTGGGTGACATCAGTTGTACAGGATAATCAGCAGTATAATGTGTGAAAAATATATAATTTTCCCCTTCAAGTTGTAAAGACAATATTTTGTCTAACTTTTAAAGTTAGGCACATGAAAAATGTAATTGGACACTCAACTGACTCCAAACTTCCTGATACACAGCTAGCTCAGCACCAACTCCCGATGGAAAGGCTGCAAGGTGTTTAGATTTGGTCCTCACTTTTGTCCCATTTATTACCATCATGGTTATCAGATAGAGAATCCCATAAAACGTCTCAGCCACACAGAGGCTAGTGTGAATGAGTCCACTTGAAACACTCAAACCCAGTATAAAGACAAGCCACTGGGTGAAGTCCAGATGAAAGCAGTTAGACTTTGGAGTACCGAACAGAGAAAATAGAATTATCAAAAAATAATGTGTTATGTATAGCAACAATAACATGGTATGCCTGTCTGTGGGTTTGCCACAATGGAAGTACATTTTGATCCTTAGCCAGATCTAATTTTACTATATTTTAGTTGAAGAAGTACTGTAGATATTATTTTTTAAAACATAGGGGACAAACAGAGTGAATTTGAGAATTACACCAAACCAATGAACAAGGAACAGGACCCAACAAACAGTGCAGCTCTGAAAGCAGACATCACACATAACAATCACCATGAGGCATAGCAAATACACTAAAAAAATAAATGTTTTATATGTAATTCGGGCCTTGGTGAGTAAATCCATCATTTCGTACAGGACATGTTACCTCCTTGGTCACCACAGCTGAACTGAACTTCAAAAAGACACCATTCCCACAACCCCCGTCCCTGCGAAACAAAGAACCAATGAAATGAAAGTTCCTTTCAACCAATAGAAAGACCCTGACATACCAACAGATCACTGCAGATTGTAAAAATACATAGTACCAATTTAAACTGAAGGAAAAAAAAAAAATAAGAAAATAAAAAATACACAAAGCAACTCAATGGGTCATGGCATATCCTCTATTCTCTACTGTATCACCTCAGATCCACATACAGTGATGGCTCAAATGTACTATCTGGCATATTATCAATATCAAACTTTTACAAAGTTTTTGACTAATTCTCATAAGACATTTTTTTTTTTTTTAAAACACTAGCTATGGAAAATATATTGAAAAGTTTAAGTTAATACAGATGCTACTGAAGCCAAAAGAATGAATGTAATTACCACTTGTATCTTTGTAGTAGAGCACTGCATGACATATATTAAAACTTACTATATAAAACAAGTGCTGACAGGCCTGCTTTATTTTAATAGCACTGAATCTTCTGTGAAACCTTTCAGTTTTTTCAGTTACTGTGCGTTGCTAGGCAACCAATTGCGCAATTACGCTCACCCAGTGCTAATCTCATCG
This sequence comes from Polyodon spathula, assembly GCF_017654505.1. NCBI lineage: Eukaryota > Metazoa > Chordata > Actinopteri > Acipenseriformes > Polyodontidae > Polyodon > Polyodon spathula. The sequence continues at coordinate 86,643,131 of NC_054535.1, forward strand.
GGAGGTCCGAATTGGCTTGGGGGTTTGCCTGGGGAGGCTGCGTAGAACGGGCGCTGAGCGAAAGCTTGTGCTTTGTTGACATCAAGGAGGAGAGCATCCGCTCCAAGGGATTAACTACTATGTTCAACTGCAAGACTGTGCCCATGAAGGCATTGCCCAGCCAAGGCCATTTCAAGAGGATGGAGTTGCTGTGAGAATGCTGGGACTCTGGGAGCTCAGAAGTAGGTCAGAGGTTGATCCCAAACAATGTGGAGAGGGTTTGCGTAGAGTAGTAGGTTCCTAGAGTGGGGCATTCCTTTTAGTGGGACTAGTGCTCGCCATTTGTGTGGCAAACTTTTTTTTTTTTTTTTTTTTTATTTAAATGTGACACTGGGGCTACCATTGCTGGTACCCTAGTGTACCAATTTCCAGGATCCTTCAGGTGGCAGGAAAGCTCTGGGCTTGCAGAGGCCTGCAATCTACCTCCATCCACCGCTCAATTTCCAGAATCCATCAGCTTCAAGTAGCAGGAAAGCTCTGGGCTCTCAGAAGCCTGCAATCCACCATTTACAACTACTCAGTGACTGTTTAACTGCTTGAAAAGTAAGGCTGGAACTTTATTTTTAATTTTATTTTATTATTTTACTGCTATTGTTTGTTGTGCATTTTAATTGTTTATTATTTTATTCCTGGGTTTCTAATATTAATATTAACATAACCTATAGGTTAATATTCCAACTGAGTGGCTAAGGAAAACAAAACTGTAAAAAATGTGGCCATTGCGGTGTATTATTGCAGGCTGATCGACTTTTTAAAGGAAGATTTCCAAGAGGATTTTGTTTGTAAACAATCTCAACTAATAGAACACCTGGAATCCAGGATAAGTGGCCTTGAGGAGCAATTGGCTGACATGTACTGCAATAAAGATTTAGCAGAATTGGTAGACTTAATAAACACTCCCTACAGAAAGATTGTGTGCACGCCACTAGTAAGGAGGAGAGACTCCAACCAGACAGAGAGAGATAGATGGGTGACTGTTGGCCAAAACAGAAAGAAAGGACATGTAGGCCACACAGGGGCGACATCTCCAGAACTTGCTGTGTCCAATTGATACCAGCCCTTACTAGATATTGATCTGGACTCTGACCGTTCAGAGGAAATTGGAGGGAATTGGCCCCTAGTCACCCAGTAACCCACTACCCCCAGAAAAAATGAATCACTCTTAGAGGATGTTTCTGATGAAGTTAGGAAAAGACTTCAACCTCTTCACCAACACGAGAACTGTGACACACCTAACAACAAGATGCTTATAGTGGGAGATTCTATTATTAGAAATGTCAACCTAACCCTTAGAAATTCTCAGGAGGTGGCAGTATGTTGCTTACCAGGAGCAACGGTCTCTGATATTGAGGCCAACCTGAATAAGGCAGCTGAAAATCACAATCAGATTTCCACACTAATGATATAAGATTCAGAGAATCCGAGATTCTAAAGAAAACATACATTTCATTATATCAAAAGGCTTAGTCCTTATGTCAGAATGTAATTTTCTCTGGACCTTTACCTGTTACTAACAGAGGATGTGAAGCATTTAGTCGACTAGTTTCCCTAAATAGTTGGTTATCCAAATGGTGTACATCTGAGAAACTAGGTTTTATCGATAATTGAGATAGTTTTTGGGAGAGGCCGGGGTTCTTCAAAAAAGATGGTCTCCACTCAAATTAGAAAGGACTACTAAGATTAACAGAAAACAGGACGTTACTGTAACAATCTGTGACTTAGTGCACCATTGTCTGGGTCTCAGTTACCCACCCAGATTAAACAATCAGTGTATCCTTGTGATGAAGTGCCCGCCCCTGTGTGTATTTTCTGTTATGTTGTGTGTTTAATGTTGGTGTATAGTCTCTGGTACACGGGATATAAACGGGTCTGTGTTTAAAATGTATATTTGTATTTAGGCACGAGGATTGCACAGCACCGTGTTTGTTTGTCGATCTGCTCACTGTATTTTTGTTTAGTATTAGTCCGTTTTTGTTTGTCTGTTTATTTTGGCTACCAGTGCCGTGTCCTGTTTCTGTTTGTTTGTTCAACCATTTTATTTTACAATAAACCACTTCATCCGTCTTTGTGACAATCCCATAAAAACAGTACCTGTCCCCATCATAGAAATGTTTTCTGTTTTACCTGGGGTGCATGTACTGAAAATGTAATTAGTATTAAAACACAAGCAGGGAGTACACTGAAGAGTATTACACAAAACCCTTTATTTCAGCAACCTGATCATAGTGAGGTAGCTGTTGATGACGGTAATAATAAAATTGAAATCCTTATTGCAAGTTGTAGGGACTGTTCTGCTAGATCTATCCGCACTCAGGGGCTGATTTCCAATAATCTTATTAAAGTTTTTTTTTAAATACAGCTACTCCTTTATCTCAGTGCAATAAAATACATGTAGCTTTACTTAATGTACGGTCCCTATCTAACAAAGCTCTTTTAATTAGTGATCTCATCACTGGCTATAAACTAGGATTTTTATTTCTGACTGAGACGTGGCATAGTGTGGATGATAATACTTCTTTATTTGCAGCCTCATCCTCCAGCTATACTTTTATCCAGCAAGCATGTGCTGAAGGGCGAGGAGGTGGACTAGCTAGCATTTTCCTTTATATCTCTTGTAAACAGAATAGTTTTGGGGAATTTTTATCCTTTGAATCTTTATCCTTCATACTTGATAGTCGACTCTCTGTACTTTTGGTAAATATCTATCGCCCACCTAAACCAACATAATCTTTCTTACCAGAATTTTCAGAATTCCCATGTATAATTTCCACTAAATATGATAGGATTCTTATACTTGGAGATTTTAATTTGCACACTGATATTATATCTGATTCAACAGCTATGGACTTTTTAAGTCGATTAGATTCTTTTGAGTTTACTCAGCATGTACTGTAAAACAGGGCCTACACATAACCACGGTCATACTTTAGATTTAGTAAAATCTAAGGACTAGAAATGATCATATCCCCAACTATCGAATCTACATTATCAGATAATTTCTTAATTTCATTTGAGGCAATTTTGCCTCAATGTAAAAAGACTGTAGTGAGTTCTGTTAAAAGGCGCATTATACAATAAATCCCGCAGTTGTTCAAAAGTTTTCTGAAGTAGTTAGTCTATGTCCACCCATCTCAACAAGTTCTCTATCAACTGATGAGTTATTTGACAGATACAACCATCAACTAAAAACTGCTCTTGATACTGTGGCTCCAGTAAAAATGAAACAGTCTCTGTAAAACGTAGGACACCGTGGATGAATAATGATATACATCAAATAAAAAGAAATTGTCGCAAAGCAGAGCGTAAACGGAGAGATACAAAACTACAAATACATTACGATATTTTAAAGCACTCCCTATCAAAGTATAACGCAGCATTAATGTCAGCAAGAAGTACTTATTTCTCCAGTCTTATTGCAGAAAATAAGAACAATGCTAGAGTCCTTTTCTCAACTATTGATAGATTAGTAAACCCATCTCCTTTACCTGAATATTGCATTGTTGCCTCACCTATCAAGTGTGAAGAATTTCATAATTATGTTGATGGAAAATACTTAGTATTAAAGACCAAATTCCAAAAAATGATTTTGAGCTCTGTGTGCCACCAAAAACAATCGAAACAGAATTACATTATTTTTTCTCAGATTAACATACAAGACTTAAATAAAATAGTTATGCACATGAAATCCTCTACATGTCTTTTGGATCCTATACCAACCAGTCGAAGGAGGTGTTTAGTAAGCTGTCCAATGATGTCCTTGATATAGTTAATAGCTCTTTGTCATCAGGAAGGTTTCTACCTTAGTGAAACCTTTACTTAAGAAATCAAATATGAATAGTTCAGTTCTAAGTAATTTTAGACCTATTTCAAAGCTTTTTTAGCAAAGGTACTTGAAAAAGTCGTTTTTAAACAAATTAATAGTTTCCTTGGAAATAATAACATCTTCAAGAAATTTCAAACAGGATTTCGCGCTAACCATAACACTGAGACTGCACTTGTCAAAGTGATAAATGATCTTCGTATAAGTACACAGTCTAAGTGTTTATCTGTTCTGATCCTTTTAGATCTGAGTGCTACTTTTGATACTGTGGATCACAAGATTTTAATTAATCATCTCAGAGAATGGGTGGGCCTTTAAACTGGTTCATGTCCTATTTAATGAATAGACAATATTTTGTTGCCTTAGGAGAATCTCCACCTGGACTAGCTAATATTACACATGGTGTTCCGCAGGGCTCCATTCTTGGTCTCATGTTATTTTCTTTATATATGCTGCCAGGGGAGGTTATTCATAAACATCGGGTAAATTTCCACAGCTTTGCAGAAGACTCACAGATTTATATGTCTGTTAAACCAAGTGACACAACAGCTATCAATACCCTTTTCAAATGCCTAGCCGATATTAGAAGCTGGATGTCTCAGAATTTCTTACAGTTAAATTCTGATAAGACAGAAGTCTTACTTTTAAGCTCTAATCAACAGATGGACGTGACAAATATTGATCTAGGTATGCTAAAATCAAACGTAAAATCTGAAGTGAAAAACCTGGGGGTTATTTTTGATTCTGCGCTTTCCTTTGAACCACATATAAAATACATTACTAGAGTGTCGTTCTATCATTTAAGAAACATTGCAAAAGTTAGAGCATTCTTGTCCTTGGATGATGCAAAGAAATCAGCCTACAGCTGGTGCAAAATTCTGCTACTAGAATGCTAACTAGAACAAAAAAGGGCTCATATTACACCTGTGTTGGCATCATTGCATTGGCTTCCTGTGCATTACAGAATTGATTTTCTTCACACACATTTCTTCACACATGCAACTGTATAGCAAAAAATATATATGTATTTGTGATTTTTGAAACGTTGTTATGTTACTAACATTTTTTTTTTTTTTGATTGTGTTATTTAAATTCCTATTGCAAGTGTTTTGTTACTTCATACAATTATTCTGGAAATATCTGTAAGTGCAAAACACATTAAGCATGACTGATTCTAAAGGAGCGCTTTGCTGATTCACAGGCTTAATTACTGTATGCTGACCATAACAGATTACCAGCAAAGCAGGAAATTTATCACCAATTTCACAAAGAATAAATCTACCATCTGGCGACAGTAAGCTGAGTACAGTAAAGGGAAGGATAAATCTGCTTCATGAACAAGTCCTTTGTGCGAGAATTCAGAGGATATTTCCCCTTGCTATTATATACAACAATTCAGCATGGCTTGCATATGTGTTGTAATTTATACAAATCAAGTTTTATGTAGATGAATGTGCAGTATGATTGTGAGGGAGTTGTTAATTCCAACTATCACTAAAAACCATGAAAGCTAACTTTGGAGTTTCATTGTATTCTGTTTGTCATTGCACTGTTTTAAAGGACTGAACGGTGTTACAAAGACTGGAAGGTGCACTAATTTGCTAACTGTTTGTAATTAGATTTTTTAAAATTGTACATTAAACCATATGTTAAATACTGCACAACCATGTAAATCAGTGGGGGGGGGTTGATGTTGTTGCCGGTGTTGTGTCAAACAGTGTCGCACAATTGTAATAATAAAGTAATAATTTACAAGATATTGTATAACTGTATTGATTTGATATTTAAATTGGTTTACATTTTTTGATATATTTTTTATATATAATCTATTTTTGGTATGATAGACCGATAGTTAAGATATATAATGGTTGAGATACTCAGTAGCAGGTTAATATGCAAACATTAAGGACGTACTGTATACGCTCGGAGCGAAACCATTGACATGCGACACTTTTTGGCAGACGATTCAAAGATGGTGGAAAAAATAAACTAGGCTGACTACAGTTGCAACACTTTTTGCGACGCTTTTCTACCGATGACATTTAAGACATATCCCTTTAAAAGGACCAGCTGCTGGAGCACCTTTGCATGATGCCTGCAGCCGTTCTGGATGGTTCAGAGTTCTCAGGATTTAATTGGTATATTTTTTTAACCCTCTATTGCCCACGTTGTGAAAACATTGTTGAAAAAAATCTTTCATTCATTTTTAGCACTAAAAATGGTCCAACAGCCTTACCAAAACTTAAATTCCACCCCAAAATTTTTAGGAGGTACATGGGATTTGTTACCTTGAGGCAACATTGAACCACTATAGAACAAATGAAAGGAGTACATTTGTTTGAAAATCAAACTTTTCTAAATTTTATTCAGGCATGATATTACATTTTCTTCTTGGAACAAAATGATCATTTTGACTTAGATTTAAAAACAATTAATCATAATGCAACATCTTGAGTTGAAGATAAATTAAAAACAAAATCTACATTTGTCCAGTGATCCTGCTCAAATGCATTCTGTCCAACTCACTGCTTGTTAAAGTCCACAAAGCAGTTAATCTCAGCAGTGAAACGGGAAAACACCACTCTTCACACATTCTACCTTGATGATCCCTTTGCAGCCTGGGTATTTACATCTACATCTGGTTTCTGCCCAAACAGGCCAGTGGTCTGTGTTGTCCATACAGACAGGTGTCAGTGCACTGGACCCACAGGCCCTCTTCCTTTTTCCAGACAGACTTGCCTTGCCTAGGTTGATTTTGTTCTGCTTGCAGAGACAGCTTTGCTACCTCAGTTTAAAACTCCAATAAACTGAGCTGCTCTTTCTTTTGGATGCCACAATCAATGGAATCTCTTCGGTACAGGAGCCAAGCCAGCACAAGTGTGAAATCCATCATGTGGTAGACAATGCGATGGTACCTCATCTTGGATCTAATCTTAGTTCGGTGCTGTGCGCTGAGTGAATCCAGGAGGTCCACCCCACCCATGCTCTGGTTGTACAATTTAGCAATACTGGGGCATATCACTTGAACAGCTTCCTTTCTCTTCTTGTCCCATCTCTCCACTGTGGAAGTTGGGTTGGCTGCTGCATAGGTACTCAGGAGAGTCAACAGATGGTTGTCAAACCATTTGACTGCCCTGAGGTACACACCATTGTGTTTTGCCTCTTTCTCTGCAAAGGTTCTCCTTCCTTTCTTCTCCATTTCCTTGTCATTCATGAAGGTGGATCCAGCCAGACGATTTTGTCTAACCGTCCCCACACTGTGGATCTTTTTTTTGTTTGTAGAGCCACTTGCAGGTCAACACTACTGAACCAATTATAAAAGAATATTTTGCAGGAGAGGTTGTCTGGGATGATGCTTGCAAGTCGTAAAACTACATTCCCACTTGCACTAATATCTGGCATCCCCTCAAGTAGAGAAATGGATCCCATGTAGATGTCAAAATTGTACACGATCCCATTGCTGTCGAACAGTACAAACACTTTGTGCCCCCAGCGTTTGGGCTTTTTGGGGTTGTACTGCTTCATTGCAATTTGGCTTTAAATGGCACAATTTGCTCATCTACATAGAGCATCTCGTCCATTTGGGTTATTTTGACTGTATTCATTTTTCTAAACATTGAAAATATAAAAGAGCATTGTAATACTGAACTATATGACACAGCGTGGATGATATGATAATGCAGTGCTGAAAAGCTTTGTTATACTATTCAATATTACAGTATACTATTACAGTATATGTTAGAACAATATTTTATCAAGATATTACAGTAATAATGATGATAATCATAATTATGGTAATAATAGGCTGGTTACTTTAGAATATGACCACATGTAAGCAAAAACAAACTGGAAATTGAGATAACATTGTGGTTCAATGTTGCTTATTGAGATTCCATTGTGGTTCAATGTAGCTTTGAGGCAACATACCTATTTCATTAATTTATCAAAATATATATTTTGTGAAAATGAGGTAGAGTGATGAAAAATAATTCTTAACTTACCCAAGATTGTGAATCCATTTTTATTGAAGAAAAAGCTGTAAAAATTATTTTAGAGCAATTTTTAAGAGCACTCTAATGGCCGTCACACATGTGCTATATTCTGATTTTAAAAGGTGTTGAAGAAAGGAAATACTGGTCATATTACCAAATGTAAGTCTACTATTGGTTTATTTAGCTTCCTCCCTTAAAAAGCGAGAATTGCGTTATGATTTATGTTGCTTTTTGTGTTTCTAAGGGAGCAAAAAAGTGGTATGTTACTTCGAGGTAACATTTAGCCATGGAGGTAATGTTTCTACGGCTCCATCCACCTCATTGTGTCTCAATACAAACCTCAAAGTTACAGAAATTGCAAGCATTCAGAAATATTGAAAGCATCATAATACATATTAGAATGTAATCTTTTAGACATATGAATTAAAAATAAAAGCCGATTTATACATTTAAAAAGTGAACAAATGTTGTCATGTTACTCATGGCCAAGTGGTCAATGAGGGTTGAATGCGGGTTCCCTGAATTTCAGTTCATTTCTGTATACTGTATATCTGAATACAACTGAATTATACATTACTTGAGCTATAGTGCCTGTGACTTTCATTAGCGCCCTCATCTTTGGCTTGGGTAGCATAACTCCAGTAGTGGTCAACTAACATACGGTAGAGCCTTCATCGACGGGCACTGTCACTATGAGAAAATGATTATACCAGTGGGTATCTACAGTTAGTATTCCAATGAGCAGTGAATTATAAGTCAGTGTCAATATTATGCTGATAATCTATCCAGTATATGTCAAAAGTCAGCACAAATGGTATAGGTAATTTCTTTAACAAACTTCATGATAAAGGAGATTTACTTGTTTCGTGCTATTATTACTATTATTATTATTATTATTATTATTATTATTATTATTATTATTATTATTATTTAAGTTGATAATAAGGTTATGGGCTTGTGACAGGTCAGCTGAGCTATGATGTCCCCAGACCAGGAAGTTGACACAGGCAGGTGCCACGAGTGAAAAGCGCAGGTGCACGTTTTTATTCAAACAAAAAGTAAATGAAAAGGTTATACAAAAAACACTGCTCACAGAGCAAAATAAAAGCTTTAAACAAAACCTTGCACACTAAATATATACTGTGCTGATTCCTTATTTTCTTTTCACTTTGTTCTTCCCCGCTCTCTCACGTACCTCCTTCAAGCACACCACCCCAAACAGAGGATTTCTCTCCCCTTACATCCCATGTGGCTGGCGCCTAATCAAACATCAATTATTCAATAAAGGCTCCAGCAACATTCTTAGATGTTTTTGGCAGGGATACGAATTAACTACCACCAACACGCAAAGCAAAATAGATTCTTTAAATACAACAAATCATATTAAACACCCCAAAATAATTTATTATACAGCAAGACTTTTTTGCCCTGCCACAGGGCCTAATTTAAATAACATTTTAAAACATGTAACCTTAAAAAATATATATTTTTAGATTCAACTTTAAGAGTCAAGTAGACAATTGTTTTGGAAAATGCTTTTATGAGGGCAGTGAATTATAAATTTCAAATATTGGACTGAATCACTACATCATCTGCAGTATATAATTACATATGCTAGCTCTATGGATTGACTATCTTTCCTGGATTTGAATCCACGGTTGGAAAGAAAAGCATGGAGACAGAATGGAAGAAATTGCTCAAGGTGTCAAGGTAGATAGGATACATTTTGGACTAGGCAAGAGATAATAGATGCAAGAGGCATAGCATGACTTGAAGTAACAGAATGCTTCTGCACTGCTGATAAACCTCACTTTGAGAAACCTACTATTGTCGAGCTTGAAAAAGAGCAAACACATCAACATTACTCACTGTCACTGGTTGATGAGGTTTGCATACTCGTAGTATTTTTTATTTTTTTATTTTTTAACAAATATTCATTCACTGGAGAGACGCAGATGTAGACACTACAATTTATTCTGCAAAAACATGGTGCATGATGGTTAGTCCCATGAAATCATTGAACTAAATGTCGGTATTAAACTAGGTGTTCAGCAAAAGCAATGCAGTTAGCAGAATTTGCAATCTGGGAAGAAATTATTATGAAAAATGTCTCTAGGGTGATAGGCATATAATATTGTTCAGGAGATGTGCACACTTACATACATGCATACTGTACATACATGCATACTGTACATACATACATACTGTACATACATGGACACCTGCAGGGGAGGGCAAGGGGGAGTGAGGGGCAAATGCGAATCCAAATATGCAAAATAAATAAATAAATAAAAAAGTTAGATGAATGGTAGTTGGAACTCTATCGGCACCAGGCAAGTAAATGACTCCTGAGAAGAATATTAGTTATTAAGTTAAATATAAGTTAATTTAACTCAGTTACTCTCTCAGTTACTGGTATGCAGTAGTACAGGGCACCCATCAATTCAGGTAATGAAATGATGTGTTTTAAAGGTATTGGACAGCACACCAAGCTGATCAAAAGGATAACAATCTGGCTGCCCTGCTCAAAGGCGGGACTGACTATGTAGGGATTCTTGTGCAGTCTTTTTTTTTTTCGTTGGCGGGAAATAACTTGTGTGTTCAGTAGTGCGGACAACAGGAACAGAAAGTCAGTGCAACGTTAAAGAAGTCAAACATTCAGATAACCAGAGCACGAATAAATCAGGACCAGTAAGGTACCTTATTAGATCAAATAATTTTAATCTGTATTTGTTCGTTAGTCTGAATTTGATAATCTGAGTCAATAAGGAGGCACATTTGAAGTATTGATTTTCATCAGATGTTGTTTTAGCTGATTTCTGTGCACATATAAATGATGTGCTTTACCTTTCTGCTGCATTTATAAAAATGTAAACTTTGCTGCGCTTCTACTCACAGATTAAATGCTACTCTAAATACAACTGAGTGTGCCGGGTATTCCAGTTTAAACTGAACTGTTCATTATAGTGGCGCGGTACCACCAGTTAGGGTTGAGTAGGCTTTATTGTTAAACACCAATTTTTGCACTTGAATAATTTCAACCTAGCTAAGTAGACTAGCATGACATTTTGCATGGATGGTCTTGTAGGGTAACTATCTCTTGACGTTGTCAAATTCGTTCCAGTCAGAGGTGCTGTTTTTGAGATCATTTTTTTAAGCGGCCTAGCGCTGAGAAAGTTTTAGCCTGAAATTAAGGCTAAATTTAATTTACAAAAACTACTATGACATAATGTATTAATAAGAGTGGCTATTTTGTACTTGTTTATTCTTCTATGGGTCCTCAAGCAACTTAAAGCATTATTCCTTTCACAAAGGGCAACATATACAAAGATAAATACATTTGTATTCATGAAGGTATTTTTTGTGCATTTCATTTAAATAATCACATTTTAAATGCATTTGTTTGAAGCAGTGCATTAAATCAAATTTCTTACAATGTGAATGCCCAGCTGTTAATATCTGTCTCTTGCTCTGTTTTATGTTTTTACTTCAGAATGGTTAAATCACTAAAGAGTCATGCTACAAGCTCATATCCTAATTGTTTAAAAGTGGTTATTATTGCTAAAGGTGCCGCAACTAGCTATTAATTCCGTTTTCCTTGTCAGAGTATGAATACTTTTGAATTATCATTTTTGGAGTTTTGCAAAAAAAAAAAAAAAAAAAAAATTTAAAAATGCTGAAATAAATAATTGTAGACATATATTTCTTGTAATTTTTTTTTTCCTCATCCACAAAAACAAAACTTTTGCTACAAAAGATTTTTCCTAAAATTCATTTGTTTTCGAGAAATTTTTAGATATTATAAATTTCCATTGGGGTATGTAAACTTTTGACTACAACTGTATATTTAATAATTGTTTCAAGTATTGTTAAAAAAGTCACTTTATGACTGCTTTTTTTCCTTTTTATATATATATATATATATATATATATATATATATATATATATATATATATATATATATATATATATATATATATATATATATATATATATATATATATATATATATATATATATATATATATATATATATATATATATATATATGTAGGGTGGCAGGGGGAGGGTCAGGTTCCTCCCTGCCTAAAAACATGTGAAAATATAGGTTTTGTTTGATTTAACTGCTTTTGTTTCAATTTGTTTGTTTAATTGTGTAAATTGTTTTGTTAATTATCCCCTAATTTACAATGACAGCCAGGTGCAGCGTATTTAAGGAAAGCAGCCAGTGTGCTGAGTGCTGTTGTTGCTGTGGAGTAAAAAGCCTGACTGGAAGTCGTAAGGTCTGTGTAAAACCTACGTTTGGTTTTATATAAATTTGTAGTAGTGTTTTGTTGTCGTATTATATGTCAGGTAAACAGCTTAGCTGTCCTGCGTGTTAGTCAGGGACCTGCATACGTTTAGTTAGTGCACAATGAGAGCTAGGTGTTTGTTTCTTTCTTTCTGTTTGTTTGATTTATTTTTTAATAAAAGTATGCAAAATTGCCTTTAAAAATCAAAATTTTCATGTTCTTAAAGGGGCACGAACCCGATCTACGGCCAATCTGTTCACAATATATCTATATATCTATATCTATATCTATATATATCTATCTATATCTATATCTATCTATCTATCTATCTATCTATCTATCTATATATATATATATATATATATATATATATATATATATATATATATATATATATATATATATATATTCGGGTAGATTTAGTATTAAAGTATTCCTAATCACCCATGTAGTATAAATAACATGAGAACTCTAAGCACACATACAAATACTTGATCTTCTAATCGAAGTGATAAATATAAGCAAACTACTTGAGTCCAAAACAAAGTATAATAACAAAAGGTGGCTCCTGGGATGCTTTGCACTTGGTTTCACTTGCCGCCCTAGCCACTGTGTGACACCAATGGAAGATACTGTAGTGACACATGTCTGTGTCTATATGTAAATATGTAAAATTGAGTACCAGCCATACCTTATTTTACTGTAAACAATATGTGATATAATTTCATGAAAAATCATTAATCTTTCCTCACACTTTTCTGCTATCTATAGCCTTGTCTATCTTAGACGTCTAAGCAATTAATCTTTATTTCTGTTGTTGAAAAGCAAAGCCAGAATCCAAAGTTCCACGTTTTTTTTCAATCATATCTTGTTTTCTAGGACACAAGAAGGTGGGAGTGGATTCCAGATTTGTAAATGCTGCCTAAACCCCTTCGCTCACCATTTTTTAATTTTATTTTTAGACAATTGTAAAACTGTTTGTGTTTGCGGGAATATTGGTACACATTGAATTGAACTTTTCAAGGTGGAAAGTCAAGGTCTTTAAGCACTACAAATGTGAATATAATCCATTGATAGCCTAGGACAGTTCTATAACTCTGTAATATACTGCTTTATTCCTATTGTAAAAGGTAAAAAAAAGTATAGCTACAGTTTTCTATTCATGGTCAACCTTTATTTTTTACATGATTTTCAATGAAATGAGGGAAAAAGGTACTTTTTTTCAAAGCAGGAGATATCAACTGTACAGATTTACGAGAAAAAAGCACTGTCAAATCTCAACAATGGTATGGTTGATGTCATGGTTGATGCTGAACTTAAAGTTCTGATAGCTTTTAGATAACAAAAATGGACAGCACTGTGTCGTTGCCAGTATTTTTGTAACTGCTGAATATGACAATTATATAATTGTATAATCCAGATTACTATCTTTCATTTGTTTTATTTTCTGTTATGCAGTTTATAACATTTCATATGATATACCTATTTTCATACTGCATTTGAAGAAAGTTAATACTTAGGTAACAATGCAACGTGAAAATATTACTGTGGGTTCTTACACTGTTAGAACTCGTACAATCCAGGTCGTAAAGGTGCACGCCAATCTTTTTTTTTTATAATTTGAAGCTTAATTTTATTTTCTCTGCCCTTTTATAAACTTCAACCACAGCTCACCTGTATAATTCATAGAGCATGACATTACAGGGTATTTGGACCTCTGCACTTATAAGCAAAACCATTATATATCATGGGGACAGTAACTCATTATTATACATTTCCAAAATGAGGAACACAGCAAACAAACAATCAAAGAAAAGATAGCAGGTTTAAATAAAACAGAACACTTAAAATAAAAGGCACGTTGGCCAAAACAGATAAACAAAACAAGCATGAAACTAAACCAAACAAGTATCGTACGCGTATAACCAGCACGCTTAGCAATTGTTTACTTTGTGTTGCTTTACCTCCCGACCCTCGTTCCACCTTCGAACACACACTCCCTGATCAGCCAAAGTTGCAGGTTTATATACATGTGACCATCTTCAAATTAATCAATCAATCTGGAGAGAGTCACAGTCTGCATGGGGTTAGCATGGTTGCCGTAGTTTAACCCTATCCAATTAAACAATATGTTTGAAATAAGAATACAAATGCAAAACAATACAAAGCAGAATATGTACAGGGTTGGGGTGCACTGTGTCACCGTCCACTTTTTTTTTCAACTAAGAATCGGACAGCTGGAGTTCCCCCAACATCTTGCCCCTTGTTTTCAAATTGAGATGTTTTGTTTTTATCTTCTGCCAAGCTTTTTCAATGTTTAAATAGTAAAGCATTACATTTTGCCATTGCTGGATTTTAGGTGATGAGTTTGACTTCCAGTTTTCATTAGTAGTGATATCTGACATTTGTACCCAGCATGCTTTCCAGTTTAGATTTACATTAGCTCAACCAAGATTTTGTCTGCCCTGCATTTTGTCTACAAGATGAGTTACAAGATGAGTTGGGCAGAGTATTATACAGTCTACCTGTAAGATGTGTGCTTCGATTTTTATTTAATCTCTTTCCGAGTTAAGAAAGAACTGGGGTTGTTTCACATTTTGATGTGCTGTATTCTTTTAAAATTAGATAGTTGCTTTGAGTTTTCTAAACCCACACCCATGCATGTAATATTGTGCGATGTATTCAACTTTTTTTTTTTTTTTTTTTTTAAAGTATGTTAAAGTCTGTAATAGGGATTTTCTTTAATTCCTTATGATGGAGTCACCGACGTCAAACAACATGCAGCGGTAGACATGCACAGTCGTAACAAGAGCAACACATCTCATTTAAAATCCAGTTAACATCATATTCAAACACTTACAAAATAAGTGTCATGTTTATTTTGTTGAAAGTTAAGCCTAGGGTCATTTTTTTTTTACTAAAGTCTAGACACTATGTTACTTCTGCTATAGAAAAAAACTGCTAAAATGAACATAAAAATAACTCAGATCAGAAAAAGATTTACAGTTTAAAGTACACATTATTTTGATATTGCATTTTGTTCATATTCTTCTGTTTAATTTCAGTGAAAACATAATCATTTTATCGTAATGTCATATGATCAATTGATTCATGAAAGGGGCATTAGGTAACTTCAGCAAAGTATCTGTTATTATTATATTATAATATGTCTATGAAAGTAAAATGCATTTTCTAACAAAATACAGATGCAATGCTGAAATGCGGTACTGGAAACAATTCTAATTTTCGAACAGAAAGCATGTTTGTTTGTTTTGTTTGAAGAATGTTAGATGAAATAAAAGCATAATTTGCTAATGTGTTAAAATGGAATTAAGCATCCATATTATTATTATTGGCCCCAAATGGCCCTGGTTGTCTACAGAGTACAAATATAATCAACAGTGTTGTTGCATTACAGGGTTTGGCACACCAAACATTATTGATGCTAGCTCACAAAACTGAATATAGTAATAATGAAACTAAATCAGTCTCACTATGTTTAATGTTTATCTATGCATCTTACTGAGGCAATTAGGCATTGCACTTTAATAAAGCTATTGTTGAGATTGTTTTAAGTTCATTAAAGTAGTTTGTCAGGGACAGTCAATGAATGGTGTTCTTATTTTAGATGTCAACCCAAGTGCAAACAGAAAGCAGTTCATAAAACATTTCTGGAACTATATCTGAGATTACAACAGTTAAATATTGAGTGCCCAATGGCTCAATTATTTAGTTTATGTTGTATATTAGTTTCCTCTGTGCGCTACATATGGTATTATGTTTTAATGCAGACAATACTGTTATTATTCTATCTTGTAAATTCCTACCGCTGCTCCAAGAAAATGTTCTGTTGGATACAATCTGTTAGATTTGGTTTTCTGTAAACAGACTCTTGAGTCCAGCAGCTGACTTATACATCTGTCACCTGTTCCAAAATTCTGTATTATAAAATTATGGGTGTTTATGTGGAAATTAATTTGTAATTATGAAAACTTTTTTCACATTATGTTAATGCATTATAGCAGTCTCTAAGAGAGTACCCGTTGGGAAGCAAGCGAAGTGTTCTTATAGCCGAAGTGTTCTTATAGCCGAAGTGTTCTTATAGCTGAAGTGTTCTTATAGCTGAAGTGTTCGCTAATAGACTGAGTTAGCCATCAGGCACGATATAAATCAATCAATCACTAAATATGTATTACTTGTCATGACGCATGTGCATGAACTGAATAAGTCAATGAAATTAACTGAATAAGTAAAAGAAAAGCAATAGGCAAGTGTTAATAAACTATATTAATAACGTAGACAAACTAACGTTAATAAAGAAACTGTCAAACCAAATTAACACAGCACCTCTACACGCGTTAAGAAATGCAGCAGCAATAAACAAGGCATGCACATTATTTAACAGAATGGTGAAGCAACTCACCAGAATGGGAAAAACCAAATTACTCAGCAACTTGTGTCTGATTCTGGTTTTTTTCAAGAGCTCGAACAATTTCCAATTTATTGTAGCAAGAGAAACAGATGCACATTTTCTAGCGATGAGGTGCATTCGTACAAATCAGAATACAAAACGAGTCAATGCTATGATGGTGGTTCTGGATAGATTTAATAAACCAATCAGTGTGCCTCTAGCGATGATAGATCACATTTGAAAATACTGAATAAACCATTTTAATTTAAGTTTGATGATGATGATAATGAGCTATCAGGTTACAAAACAGTACTGTATCCATTGTGAACAAATCATTATTGGTGCCAAGAAAGTGTTCTTTAAATGTTTCAATATTGATTATAAACCTGCTTGGAAAAATCCTGCTCTCTGATTGGTTAGCTGCGTACTATCAGCCAAATGTTAATCCCACACAACCTTTCAACAGACACATCACCTTTGATTCAAATTCCTCCACCATTTGCCTGTCGTAATTATATAACATTTAATATATATAATTCTTAAATGGGTAAAAACAATTGGCAAAAATACTAGATTTTGATTGGCTAAGACCTTCTCCCTTGCCTTAGATATCTAGTGATAACACAAGAGTATGGAACTTCTTTCTCTGAAGAGGCCTCATCACAGTAAACAAAACCAATACACCAACTGTAGCTGTAAACCTGGGTAAACAAAACCAGTTGAGTCAATCAATATGACAGCAATCCCTGGGATTAACTACAAAATTTCAGCAGCTGAAAACATTGAAAAAGAAAAGAAAATGTCAACATCTCAACATACTGAGGTAAATGAAGCAGATTTAGACAATCTAGAAATGAATACAACTGAGGAACAAAGCGCCAGACAAAATGGGCTATGATAGTTTTCTGTGACTGGCTAACTGAAAAGAACATTGACATTGATTTAAAAACAAAATGTCACAACAGCAGCAGCAGCAGCAACAGTAGCAGCGCCTTCTACTGGACAAAACCCAAACATACATGTTGAAATAATGAATGGCAACATCCAGTTCAATATCTACAAAGCCTAAACAAGAAACTATTATTGAAGCACCAAAAAAGAAAATATTATACAAAACGGTTTAAAATCAAATGTTTTATTGTTCAGCTAACAATGTGTGTTACTGTGGAGCTACTTTTTCTCTCAGTGGAAGGTTAAACAAAATAAAAATGATATAAAAAAGTTAAAAATGCTCTTTATTTAGCAACAGCAACACACTCATAGACCCATTTAATAATATTAATAATACAATCCAGGGTCTGCGTGTTATCATCAGATATCATCACTTCTTGGCACCCAAGGCGTGATGATATCTCACGATAACACACAACCTGTCGGGTATTATTACTTAAATAACCACTAACTTACATAAATTGTCAGACCCAGAATTAAATTGTAAGCCTTTTAATGGAAAAACTGTTGAAGAATGGTATTAAGATTAATTTCCTGATCCGGACAAAATACCAGTAAATCTAAAAATGTTAAAAGAAAATAACGGAACCAGAACTGAATCAACTCAAACTTGACGGAAAGAAATAATAAAAAATAAATAAATTTAAAAAAAACACACACACACAATAAAGGCTTCTAAATGGGTGGTGAATATCCTACGAAACTCTCCAAGAAAAAGGTAGACTTACATTTACGTACTTTCTAATGATGAGTTGAACAGTAATTAAAAAACAAAGACAAAGTGGAAAAGACAGAACATCACACCATCCTCCAGTAACAACAGCAGAGCTGGAGAAGCTCATAAAAAAAAAAAAAGCAAGCCTCATCACACAGACGCCACTGCTTTCACCTGCAGCTTGCCAGTTTTTCAAACAGCGCATTATCTGCCAATTTTCAAGTGAAAATCACTGATCTATAATTAATATAATTGAAGTTTTATCAGATGTATTTATGTAATTTACTAAGTTTAAATATGTATGTTGACTAATTAAATTGTAATATGTTAATATAAGTGATGTACAGAAATTATTTACTTAATGCACATTTTAATCAATATTTATTATATTTATGAATAAACTGATGTTCATTTATTAAAATAAAACACAAACAAATGTTTACTTTTCACTGGAATTATTTTCTTGTGTGTAGTGGTATTTACTGTCATTGGAAAGATTTGCTGTGTTAATTTTATATTCGTTTTATAAGAGCGTTAAGGCAATCCAAGGGGCTGGCTGACATGGTATAATGGCACACTTAAGGTTTAAAGGCACTCTGCTTCTTTCAGTGATAGGAGTTTTATTTGACATGCCGATGGCTCAAATTTGACTTTCGAAAGCCTGCTATCTTTTGTAAATAGGCTTGATTCATTATCTATAAAGATTCGATCTTGAAACTAAAACAAACATGCTTTTTGTAAAATCTGTTGGTAAAATATTTTGAGTTTGATCATTTCAAGAATGAATTATAGTAATAATCTATAATAATCTTTATATAACACCTTTCATTTGGACCACAATCAAAAATGGCTTTCCAGAGGTAGGCTGTGAACTGTACATTATATACAGAGTCACTTACAATAGGACATTGATTTAACAATCCCATCCGCTGGATGGAGCACAAGGTGGTTAAGTGATTAGTTAGGGTCACACAGTGAGTCAGTCAGTGGTGGAATTTCAACTGGTGACCTTCTGGTTACAAACCTTGGACTTTAACCACTGGACCACACTGCCTCGACCAACAGTGCAGACTCAGGCCCAGACTGATTACAACCCAAAAAATGAACACCATGAACCCTAATTTACTGTAAGAAATTAAATTATTAACACTGCCAGGATGCGGTCCCAGATGGCATACAGCCTTTCTACCGTTACAATGATCGTCTTGATTGGGAAACTTTCTTTTACTCCAAGTATTAAGTAGCTGACAGTTCTTCTTTAGACCTGCACTTTGTATTAACCTTTTATAATGTTTGTAAGTCATTTTTATTTCAGTTACTCAACTATTGTGTATGCATTTTGTGATATAGTCTGTTAAGGTGCTTTGAAATGTGTTCAAGATCTGCTCTTTTGTTCTAGGTTGACAGTTTCTCATTCATGATAGCCGTGTGGACACAGGTAAGCTCAGTCAACGGGTCTGTATTGTAGTAAGTCAGTGTCATCAAGTGAACAGCTGCTGCTAATCAAGTTTCCTGACTCCTATAAATACACCTATGTAACAAAGGTCTTTGGTGAAAGAGAATGTGGCAACAAGATTCTACATGCAGCCTGAATACAAGACAGGCACCTTACCCAGACTCAATTAGAAAGCGAATAAAGCAATATTTGAGCAATTGTGATAAGATTTCTAAATTTAAAAAGTAATAAGCACATATTACGAATGAGCTTAATAACAATATCAGAATTCCCTTATTATTTTTCTGTAGTTTATAGATTCCATTTTTATACTGACATTTTCATCACCAGGAAGAGGAGACTCAACAAACAGGTTGATAGAAACCGGGTTTAAAAACTAATTTTGTGCATGTTGTGTGTTGTCATGGCAGTCTGATGGGGGATGAATTTAGCTACAATAATTCTTTAGATACTTTGGCAGAAACAAACCATATCAAAAGTCACTGCACTCAGGCAATATGTATTAGACACACACCGACTACTTTAATCACCATTTTAAAAGCGTCTGCCCATTTTATCTCTACTATTTTTGATGCAATTTAAATTCAATTAAATTGCATTTATTATTTAACAAAATATTTTCAAACTGACCCACTTTTTAGTCTTGACAATCATGATGAAAACATATGGAAACAGCATTATTTCTTATGATCATTCATGAATATTATGTGATGCTCAGTGTATCGTCCTTCCATTAAAAAGGTATAATAAAAAAATTGTAAATAACAATTTGGTAGTCTATAAACATCTCCTGGGTCATTCGGTGTCTGTAACAGTGAAACAATTTAGAATCTCAATCTACAAACAGGTACATTCACAGGTGGGTTAGATGATCTCCAAACATACATAGAAAAAAATGTGTAGTTTACCTTTACCACTCTTTTGCCCTTATAAAAGTGTGTCATGGTATAAGCATAGCAAAGTGCAGTAGATCATAGTGAAAGCAGTATAGGTAAGCATTGTAAAGCTCACAGAGCTATGGCAAAGCATTAAAAAAAAAACATGGCAAATCATGGTAAGCCATGAAACATGCATGGGAAAACTGTGTGACAATGGAAAAATTTTGTGCAAATGTATTGTGCTAAACTTCAGAAATTCAGATACATGCATTTTGATCTTAGGATCTGAACAGCAACAGATTTAGATACGACTGCTCTGTCTTCATATTCCCACGCCAGTGAAAGGCAGCCTTGTGTCGAATTTTAGACCAGTAAGATCAAGACTTGCGTGTATGTAGATCACTGAAATAGAATGTTATTTCAAAATATACCAAATTGAAAGGGAAGAGAAGCACATGCTGTGGAATGTCTTCTTCAAATGACGTGACTGAACTCCTCAGAACATTACAGCTTCTTTTGTATCATGACCTTATACAGAAATCAACCTATCAACTGCAAAGCATTCTGGAATTTCCCACACAGCTTTTATCATTGCTATAGTATGCTCTTTTTGGGAGCTTACCATGGGAGAGGAGCCCACTACCTTTAAAAAAGACCAAGCTCCCCTTTCCCAGATTGTTTTGGACAGACATCTCCTTCAGCTGACTTGCAACTCCTCAAGGACCAGTATATTCATACTGTACCCTTGTCACACTCACGATCCTTGAGTGTAAGATTGTGTAGCATTTTGGTGTACTGTAAAACTGTGAATCATGTTATATACAATAATAAGAAATCATATAAGGGTGTAATTTCTTATTGTTCAGTAAGAGCTTTACTATAGGACTTAAAGGGTTTTGTGAAGGTCTGTTGCTAATTGTATTTCTTTATAGAATGTATCACATAGCTGCTCACAAGGAGTGCCAATGCCACAGTACAGTAATGCTGTCTATAGAGCTTTTCACACTTGCCTGTTCAACCCTGCCAGAGACTAAGGTTGAGAATTTTCAACCCAGGACGAAACATTCGCCTCCGGTTGAAAAATTAAATGTGAATACAACAGGGTTACGCTCATCTTGGGTTGAAAACGTGCATGACAGTAGCCACAAAACAAATGTTGAGTGGCAAGGGTTATCAGCCCGCCCTGGGATGAAAATATGTAATGTGAAACGATCGTGTCCAGCCCTGTAGGCAGAGCTGAACTCACAGGGGAGTCACCCCAGTATGAATATCACCCCCCCAAGGCAAATGTGAATGCAGGTAGGGCTGAACTCATGGCTACTCGACCCGGGGTTGAATGGTGTAGTGTGAAAAATGGCTAATACTGCTAAAAAAAAACATGGAAAAAGACTTCAAGCAAAGCCTTTATAAAGTATTTGCATAGTATACTGATGAAGTAAATAACATTTTGGTGTCCCATCTGCACATATATACTGTATGATAAATGATGAATTTACATTTTTTATTGCACTTTGATTAGAATTTATATATATGTATATACAGTATATGTGTATATATATATATATATATATATATATATATATATAGAGAGAGAGAGAGAGAGAGAGAGAGAGAGAGAGAGAGAGAGACACACACACACACATAGATAAAAGGGTAGTAGGTACACAAAAATTAAAATAATCAATTAAAGAAAAATCTATTATATCAGTGCGTTTCAGACTCCAAGTCCTTCTTCAGCTGGCTGGAAAAAGCTGAAGACGGACTTGTAGTCCAAAATTTCCTGGTGTATAGATTTGTTTGTACCAATAAGTCACATTTTTTGTGTAATACATTACTTTTCTCTTTTTGATTTTGCTCCTGTTGGTGCACAGCGGTTTTCCTTTTTCAAATTATATATAATCCCAGGTAGTCAGGTGTTAAATCGTGTTTAAAGGCCCCATGGTTTCTAAGAAATGTCCCTGCCATACATTGAAATGCAAAAATTGTATCATGTCGCTTCTGTATCGGAATGCTATCAATCAAAATTGTAGCTTTTCTATCATCAAATCATTTTACAACTGTATTTTTTGGTGCTATCTAAAACAACTACTGTCTGGAAAAAAATATCTTTCGATTCAGCCTGTATTCATTCTAGGCAATATTGCCTTTATTCTTCTTCAACAGTGTTCAGCAGTCTCTAATGACAGTCAAACTAAATTATACTGCAACCAGCAGCACTACTCTTTCAGTGTGTCAGTCTGTTTCTTTAAACAGTTCTGCACTGCTGATCTTGAAACTTAAGTGTAGTGCCACATATGGTTTCAAAGACATGCTAGTCTTTACTTATTTTAACTTGGAAATGTTGTTTTGGCCCAGTGACGAAAATGTCATCTACCTAACAACAAAAACGCCAGTTGAATAAATCCTGTATGTTTCTGCTCTGCTCCCTTAGCTTGATGTTATTTATAGCACAATGCTACAAGTTGTAGCTGGGACATGGCTAACCATACTTAAGAGCAGGTTTAACACTAGCACCACCATAACCACTTTTTGAATTGTTTTTGCAATTCAAATTTAAATATCTCCGTTTATGTGAACAGGCCTATCTTGTGCATGTCGGTTCTTAGATATTGCTAAATATTTGAATTAAATACCCATACGCTGTTTCAGCTGCAGAATCGTAAAAATGAATAAGTTACAAGCACTTACTTCTTCAACAGCCAGACACGCAGTTTATGCAGCAAATTGAAATCAATGCAATATAGCCGACATTTTAGTCTGGGCTTTGTAATAAAATCAAAGTCATTGTAAAATAACATATTGCAGTGATCTAGGTTAACGCAGGGAGGCGCCTCACACAGGGCGAGGCAATCCGCACGCAGACGGAGGGCGGGCGCGAACCCGGGACCACTCACACTAAAGCATAATGCTGATACCGCTGTACAAAAAGAGCCACCTCCTTTGCAAAGAGCGTATATTGGGCTTGTATCTTTGAATGTGATTATGTCACCTACCAGCCCTGCTGCTGCCTTCCCCCATGCATGTGTAGCGCAAGGGCACTCTCCGAACCCTTGCTGAATGGCGCAAGGGTGTTGCTGCAAGCTCTGGCATCACTAGTGCAGGGTTCAATGTTGTGGCCATTACAGAACTGTTAGACCCAGCTGTTGCTGGACTAGGCTGAACACGACAAGTGACTGGGCTGTTGCTGGGACCTTCCAGCAGTACTGGGACCAACTTTGTAGGCAAGCTGTTAGATGCTGGGTCGAACTTAGAAACAACACTGGACACCTGCCTGAACAAGAGATGGAACACAGTGACATGGCCACATCAACCTTATAAGAAAGAGGTCCTGTTGGGTCGATAATGGAACCAGGTAACCATTTTGCCTTCCTGGTGAGGTCCTTAACCCAAACAGCTGACCCTGAGGCTAGCACCCGAGCCGGCCTCTGGACTCTCTGACTCTGCTTCATCCACTCTTGACCAGGGAGGACTCTACCATTTATGTCTGGTTTAAGTAGATCCCATCTGGTTCTCACTTGCCTGCCGAACATCATTTCGGCTGGGGATAGTCCAGTTGTCGAGTGGGGCATTGTGCGATAAGAAGCCAAAAACCTGGACAAGTGTGTCTTCAGTGTGCCTTCCTTAATTTTTTTAAACAAAGACTTCATGGTCTGTACTGCTCTCTCCACCAAACTATTCATGGCCGGGTGGTAAGGTGCAGAGGTGATGTGACGCATCCCATTAGCTGACAGAAAGCCTTCAGACTCTGTATTTGTGAAGATGGCAGCGTTGGCCAAGACAACAGTGTGTGGCAAGCCATGAATGCTGAACAGCTGTCGCAAGTGCTCTATGGTAGCAGCTGAAGTGGCTGACTTTACTGGTAACACATCCAGCCACTTGGAGTGGGCGTCTACCACAACCAGGAAAGTATCCCCCATAAATGGGACTGCATAGTCAATGTGAATTCAAGTCCATAGCCGCCCGGGCCATTCCCAGCCGAGAAAACCTTTTAATGGCCGAGTGAGACTGATAGGAGCTGAAAAAAAGAGCATATCTCATAGCCCCATGCACTACAGAGATAACACAGACATAAACAAAGGAGACAGCTGCTTCTGCATCCAGCATTCAAAGAATATCACGGACATTTGCAGAGCTTTTTAATTAAAAAATAAATAAATAAATAAATAAATAAAAATTATTTGTGGGTTGTTGCCATATTCTTCCTTGAATGCGAGGGGGCAGCGGCTATTCTGTTTCACTCTCGGCTCTCTGGCACATTATTGTTGCGTGTAGCAAGGCCTATGTGGCACTGACCTGTAGTGAATGGAGGATGTAGAATAGGGTTAATGCTGTCGGTCGCCGGTCTGGTTCTAAATTGGGAAACAATCTCACAGTGCTTGCTTGAGTGCTGAGTTTTCTTTCTTTTTTTTTTTTTGCTATCCGTTTGCTTGTCCCATCGCCAGTATGTGTCACAGAAGACACGAACAGGCTAGGCTGCAGGTAACTGAACTGTTTATTATTATTCCAACACCGCTTTATCTATCCACGCACGCACACAGGCACGCGCACACACCTGCTCACACGCACATACACACACACAACTTTAACCCCTTAGTTATCACAAAGGGGGAGATGTCCCTGGACTGTTTTTTAATGCCCATTGACAGGTTGGTTTTCATTTACATCCTTAGGACAAAAAAATATTCTATTGTTTGTTGCTGAGCATCAAAAGCACTGTTTCTACATTTGTGTCGTTGTCCTGCTTCGTTATGTCGGAAATTACATCTTTCTACATTCCACAACCTGCAAGCAGTACTCTAATTACTGCAAGCCTTTCTATTACAGCAATGCATCATATATGAGCCTTAAAGTAATTGTAGCTAAAGAAGTAATTCCAGACATTTTCACTTAACCTGTATTGGTAATTTAAAACATGGTATCTGGTATTGGAGTAGCAAGCTATGCTTTCAGACAGAATTGCACTTCCTTAGTTATTTCATGTTGAGGGTGCAATTGTTCTCACCCCTTCAATTGCTTCTTTTCAGTCATCAACCAACCAGCTGGTTGCCCTACTGACTGACGAGCTTACATTCAGTAACATGTTTTGCTGCTGATGTGAAGTGACCTGGAAAATGGAACATGGAAACTAAGAACTTTAACCTAATGTATTACCAGATTTTATGTTTTAAAATTAAAATACTTTGAGTCATGTCAGAAGTGCCAGCCAAATATATAGGTCAAAATATTTTATATTTACGCCATTTACTCTACTTAACCTAGGCTACTTGATGATAACTTCATGAATATCCATATTTTTTGTTTGTTTGTTTTTAGACCACATTTGGTTCAGAAAATAACTTATTTCTGCCCTACACAAGACTTTCTAACTCTACTTTCCTTTAATGATAATAAAGAGAATCACATTTAATAGTCTTTCTTAAATTGTATTTTTTTCCACTGTCACATAGAAATATTACTTTAACATATAATTTACAAAAGAAAGCTAAACTCATAAAATTCATAACTGTACATGTATTAAAACAATCAGTATCAAATGTTTTTCAAAACAATACAAACAAACAACATTCAGTACCTTAAAGTCGGTATTTGTCCAAATATTACAAATTACTCTAGCCATATACATCACAGATGTATATACATCTGTATCACAAAAAACAATAACACAACCTGACATGAAATTAATAATTTCTTGTCTCTGTGACAAAAATAAAAGACGGGTTCAATAAGCCAGTGTAAGAATGCCCAGAGCCCAGAACAAAGACTCATATGTTTTTAAGTTGCTGTGTGAGTTCTGTATATACAATACTGCACCGCACCTTCATTTTTAATACTACTAATAATAATAATAATAATAATAATAATAATAATAATAATAATAATAAAACAGTTCAAGGTGGTATAGACATTTGTAGAAACCTCTGTGCAATCAACATATTGGTAACCATGGAAAAAAAAAAAAAAAAAACTTTTTAGCATGTGAAAACAGGCTTACATAAATAAATTAAATAAATAAATAAAAGTGCTGTGAACAAACCCACAGTACTTGTGTTTTACTTGGACAGCTTTGTCCTGGGCTTAGAAACCATTTCATTGACAGAGAAATTATACAAGAGCTTTAATTGTGAGGCACTCTCATATCACATTTCACTGTATTTCTCACTGCTGTGGTTGCATGAGCCAACTGGAACATTCTACTGGTAGTGGGAAATGCTATATTCATATAAAATTACATTTCTATAATACCATTTTACTGTCTACATTTCTAAAGTAACAATGACTTCAGTCAAAAGAGGTTTGTTGAGAGATAAGCAGCATCATTAGATTACTGGTAATCATTTCACCCCCATAAATACAAGTAGAAAAATAATTTAGCCCTGAGGCTGCTAAGTATCACAACATTACAGTATTAAACTTTTTCACACAGTATATAGTTTTGATGTCTATAACAACCAGTAGAATCTTTGGTACCAACATTAAGGGCACCTGTTTTGATTTAAAACATCCTAAACTGATTTTGCAATATGTCTAAATAGTTTGTGACCTGTGACTTCTTCAGTGGTTTTATTGCACCATGCCAGCACACCTGATACACTCTTTGACAGGTGTATGGATGTGTATAGCCATGGTGCATGAAGCACACAAAGGGACTTGTGTGACTTTGTTTTATCCAGTGAAAGGTTTGCCACACAAATCACGCTCACTCTTGAACAGTTGCTTAGGGCCACTGCCACAAAGCTCTTGCTGGCATCACATATGTTCAGCCCGCCAGAGGTTCTGAGTCTGCCACCATTCATAACAAGAAGACTGTGTACTGCAATTGATAGCTAGCTGACAGCATATCGTTTTGACCTTCTGAAGATTGTCAGGCATTATTTTTCCATACGCTTTCCTCAAACAGACAGCTGACAAGCAGCCTTTTTAAGTTTGTGTTTCATTTTGACAACCACTTCACTTCAATCGGTCCATAAGCACTTTTATTTTTAAAATTCAGATACCTAAACAGCTAAACACTCAATTGTGTTCCACGACATCTTGGCACTTTTATTTTTACATTCACTTATGTTTTTTTATCTTCATTTTAGCTGTCAGCACTTCTCAAAAACCTCCTTCCAACAACAGCATCACAGTTAATAAGCTAAGCCTTCTATTGCCTAGTAATGGCTGGTTAAGACTTCCACCACTGGGGCTGAGCACAGATCCCAAAAATACACTTCAAGGCTGTGCACACTTGGAAGTTGTCAATTTCAGTGCACCTTTATTGTGTAACATCTTTAAGGTTTTAAATTCCAGTGGCATCCTATGGGGGCTTGCATTTGAGAAATAGCGGTACTTGAGTTCATCATAGTAATGGTATTTAACCGGTTTTCCATGGGAATCCTTTGGAAATGGCCAGAAGCCATAAAGATGAATCTCATCACAAAAGCGGGTGGCCATGGTGTACATCAGAAGTCCAGTACTGGGTCGCTTGATGTTGATTTTATTTGTCAACCAGTATCTGTAAAACAAAGATAAAACATAAATCAATATACAGGGTCACTATAGGAGGCATGGTGTGGTCCAGTGGTTAAAGAAAGGTGCTTGTTACCAGGAGGTTCTCAGTTCAATCCGAGCTCAACCACTGACTCGCTGAGCAAGTCACTTAACCTCTTTCTGCTCTGTCCTTCGGATGAGACATAAAACCAAGGTCTAGTATTAATTACTTATTTAGCAGATGCTTTTAGCCCAGAGGTGAGGTGAGTTAGGAGAGACCAGTAGGTTCTGTATGAGATTTGTGAAGCATGAAAATCAAACCAAACAGAAATATACATAAGAAAGTTTACAAACAAGAGGAGGCATTTGTTCCATCTTGCTCGTTTGGTTGTTAATAGCTTATTGATCCCAGGATCTCATCAAGCAGTTTCTTGAAGGATCCCAGGGTGTCATCTTCAGCAGCAATACTGGGGAGTTGGTTCCCACAGTTCTGTGTGTAAAAAAAGTGCCTCCTATTTTCTGTTCTGAATGCCGCTTTATCTAATCTCCATTTGTGATCCCTGGTCCTTGTTTCTTTTTTCAGGTCAAAGTAGTCCCTTGGGTCGACATTGTCAATACCTTTTAGAATTCTGAATGCTTGAATCAGATCGCCGCATAGTCTTCTTTGTTCAAGACTGGATAGATTCAATTCTTTTAGCCTGTCTGCATATGACATGCCTTTTAAACCTGGAATAATTCTGGTTGCTCTTTGCACTCTTTCTAGAGCAACAATATCCTTTTTGTAGCGAGGTGACCAGAACAGAACACAGTATTCTAGATGAGGTCTTACTAATGCATTGTACAGTTTTAACATTACTTCCCTTGATGTAAATTCAACACTTTTCACTATATATCCGAGCATTTTGTTGGCCTTTTTTTATAGCTTCCCCACATTGTCTAGATGAAGACATTTCTGAGTCAACATAAACTCCTAGATCTTTTTTTGTAGTTTCCTTCTTTGATTTCAGTATCTCCCATATGGTATTTATAATGCACATTTTTATTGGCTGTGTGCAGTACCTTACACTTTTCTGTATTAAATGTCATCTGCCATATCTTTCCAGTTCTGAATGCTTTCTAGATAATTTTGAATGACCTTTGCTGCTACAATGGTGTTTGCCACTCCTATTTTTGTATCATCTGCAAATTTAACAAGTTTTTTTTTTTCTTTTTTTTTACTGTTCTAGAATCTAAGTCATTAACGTAGATTAGGAATAGCACAGGAACTAATAGTGATCCCTGTGGTACTCCACTGGTTACCATCTGTCAGAGGAAGGACAGCAAAAGTCCTCTTGGCACACGGAAAAGAATATTTTTTTATTTTTTCATTTTTTTTTGCTGTGGTGCGACACATTTGCTTGTCGCTTTGCGCCTGGTGTGTAGAGGCCTGTACTCTTTTTTTTTTTTTTAAAGTGTAAACACAGTAAAGCATTAGGAGATGCACTGCCTGGCATTTCTATCCTACTGGAGTTAATGGGGTTGAGGCCTTTATTGACCATTTTACCCCACATAACCCCCTTACTGACTAAATATCTTGGCATTGTTAGATAGAGCAAAATATTTATAGTATATATTAATAGGCAAATATTTCAATCACAAGGACATCTTAAAAGGGAATATAATCAATTTCCGAGATGGGGGGTGGACTTTTTATTAAAAAATATAACAAAATTATATTAATTCAACATTATACTGTGATACAACATTCCTTTTTAAAAAAAATATTGTCAACTGAACTTTGCAAACCAGCTTTACTAATAGCTCTACTAGGATGTCTTCAGGGTAATACGGTAGACTGGTATTATAATAGTATCCTAATGGTAGTTTTCAAAACCTAACACATTAACAAATCCCTTGCAGCACATGGCAATTTAACTGGCCTATTTTCTGTCTGGCTGCTTTAATTGATTTATTATTATTACTATTTTTGCCTCTTAGACACATACATTGACATTACTGATGATGAAACAATAACTGTGATTAGCTGATTTAGGGTAGCCAACTGGTGCTTTGGGTATTGGGCTCTGCTATGGTATTCTGTTTGCTCAATTATTTGAATCCGGGATTATTTTAATTTTACTTGTCAGCATGTGAAACCTTAGGCTTTGTATGATAATGCGCTCTTTTATCATTACTGTATATGTGTGCATTGATTTCTTAGTAATTACTTCTGTGCAAACACAGTACAAGGGCTGAACAAAAATTGGCACACATTTTTGGTAAACAAGCCGTGCTACACAAGTTAATTTGTTTTGAAAAGAACACCATTCACATTTTTTAATACCCTACTGTACATTCATGGTGGGGATCAATGCAGCTGACATGTTTGTTAGTATAACAAAAACATGCATTCAAGTAGCAGCAAGAGCAAAGCAGTAAGAAAGTCAAGGTGGATAGGGGTGGGGAAGCTTGTTTACCTACTCATATGACTAGCTCTAGGGCATGGTTTAGCTAAAGCTAAACTAGTGAAGGATGTAGTTCAATAAATTATATTTCACTTCAACCTGAACATTACACTCAGAAAAAGGTGGGGCTGCATTTATAAAAAAAAAAAAAAAAAAAAAAAAAAACGTGGCTGTTGTCAGTAAGGCTGCCAACTTTAAACACGTAAACATTGAGTTTACTGGTAATAAAACATTTAGAAAATATATAAAACTATAAACTAACACTAAGCAGCTGATAAGTCTGTGTCACTAATCTCTGATATATTTTTGTATTATGTTGGAGTCGCATACTGACTCAATGTCAACTCGGTTCATTATTAAACTTTTTTTTTTTTTTTTTTTTTACCTGCATATGCAAGCTCCTGTGCAAGGCACCTGACCTGACTTCCTGCCAAATGAATACTCAGAGGCTTACCTGTGGAGTGTAAACCAGGGGTGCATTACATTCTGCCACCATGTTACATTGACTTATTTTTTTATGTTTTAATTTCTTAGCAACCACAGATGATGACAGTCAGTCTGGACTGCTCACATGATCCACCCACATTCATCCACACACACAGGAGAAAAAGGTTGTGTTGTGTTGGAAGTGGTGAGGAGGCTCGATTAGTAATTTAGCACCAGTAAGCTCTCTGGTGCAAAACTTTCAAAACAGTTTAGCACCAGTTTTCAAAACGATTTGCACTCCTGGAAATGATCTTGCTTTATATCATGATAGAGTCAGTGTCAACATTTTAAAATAACTATTCTTCTCTACTCAGAAGAGAAAAAACAGTATAGGAAAAAGGCAGGCGAAGTTCAATTAAGAGCTGTTTCAAATGATGATACATAACCAACCTCCAATAGGATCACTCATAATATTTAAGAAAGCCCATTTTTGCAAACAATATTTAAGTTAACCTTCAGCTGGTGTGTTTTCAGGACCATGCTTTATGTTAGTTAGCCTTGAGGTTTTCCAAAGACCTGGTTGTTCAGTTCACTCAACCAGCTTATGTGAGGATCCAGATCTTTTGGGCATAAGGCTCATTGTGTGAAAATGTACTGTAGGTATCATCCTTGCCTTTTACAGTTAGCCATTCGAAGATACAGTATAGGAACAGATTCTCAAACTGTTTGTAATCTATCTGACTAACTGAACTAGGATACAAATAGTGTTTTAGATTTAATTTGCAAGGTTTTTTTAAAACTTATTTAGATCAGGTCTTTTGTATATAACAGTTGCATCGTTATACAACAAAAGGGAGTAAAAAATATACAAAGTTCATTATGAATAGTTTAGGAAATTGAGCATATCATCTTTTTAGCTCTGGTACAAGAAAGCAATATGAACTCTGTGTATTCAAAAATAATTATTAATAGTGATTGTGTGCATATGCAATTCCAATATAAATTGTGAGTCACCCTGTATCTGAATTTTATTTTTTTATATAACCTTTATTTAACCAGGAAAGTCCCAGTGAGATTAAAATCTCTTTTTAAAGGGGACCAATACTATTGGGATATGCGTGCCTTACGAAGGTAGGTATTTGCTGAGCATTTTATGTCACAGCTGCCGACAGGCTCCTCCATGGAGTGACTGCCTCGGTCCTGCCTGCTGAGGGAATAAGTAGTCGCTCCGCGGAGCTCACTTCCTCTCTTGCATCAAACCCGCGAATGCGAGTGACGCGACCTCGCAAGGTTTGTTAGGCATCTTCTCTTTCAGGAGTCTGTCACAACAGCAGCTGCACTGTAAACCGCTATTAAAACAGAGCCAGACAGTTTTGAAAATCCTCTACTCTGTTGTCAGATATGCTCACATGGTGAGGGAATCCACCGGAGACCCAAGAAGACTGTACACTGCACCGGTATTTATTGACTCTTGGCCTCGTTGAGAATGAGAGCCAGTCTCGCTAGATTGTTTGTTACTGTCTCAGGTCTAGGATGGGGCAAAAGTCGCGAGACCTGAGGGACATTGATTTATCCCTAAATGTGTATTTTTTTTTTTTTTAGCCAACGGTCATTTTCATGAAACTTTGCATCTATGCGTGTATAATACCTTTGTTTCCAGCCCTGTATTTTGTAACTGCATTCTTTACAGTATCCTTCTTATCCAATGTAGCACAGCATTGAGAAAGTATGATTTTTGTTTTTCCCATCTTCCAGGAGTTGAAAAAAGGTGTGTCTTTCATGTTCTGTAGGGTACAGTATTCCACAATCTAGCAACCCACAGGTATTGCCAAAAGAAAGTCTGTTAGCAAAGCCATTGATTTTCAGTCTCCTCCATCTTTTCAGAGTTAACTGTAGTGCCTTGGTATTTTCTGTTACTAACTGTAGGCACGAAACTCAGCACACAAAGGGACCATATAGGTTTGGTGACAGTACCACTCAGCACACTCAGAATCCAATGAAAGTACACAGTTTTCCAAGGACACATCTTTGTTATTCAGCCACTTACCCTCTCACTGCATGGACGAGTCTTAGCGATGGATAGGCGGTTCTCACTTTTAATTTATTCTTCAGGATCAGCTCATTAACCCACTCCACATGTTTTTCTCCACCTTTCACCATGAAGGCAGGGATCCAGAGGACACTACCGTTCAGCATGGCCAGCCTCTGGACAAATTTCTCTCTGTCTGATTCATTCTTAAATCCTCCATACACTCGCTGTATAACAGAGGGATTCATGGTAATGAAATCGGAGCTCATTCCCACATCTTCTGCAAACTCCGAGAGGGGTGCCAAATTACATCTGGATAAGACAGACAAAACAGTAAAGTTTTAGTTTAATTTAGTATACTAAATGGACTGCATATAAAGCCTGGGTTTAGATAAAATATTAATCTGTAGTATAGGTGCAATCAGCAACCAATTTCCTGATCAAATATTAGACAGGTAATAATCATCAATAATCCATGCATGAACACTTTAGCATTCAGAAAAAAAATGTGTCGACTCTTCAGTCAACACAACATGAAAACATACATGTGCATATTATTCTAAATATGCACAATAGAATAGAATGACACCTGTTTTATATTTGGAGTTCTAATGAACGTAACTAAAGGGTAAAGATGATATATGGTACTGTAACCAAACAATGTGTTCACACAACAAACTGAACCAGCTGATCCATTCCAACAGCTTACAAAAACCCACCTTATTACAAAGTCATGGCTGTCAATTTCATTTCCACATCCACTGTCAAGAAGAATCCCTGAGTTGCCAACCACAGCACAGGTTTTGAATCTCCTGTTCTTCATTGGCGACACCTCTGGCAGTAGACTGTGTAAACTATGTGAAATGTTGAGTGTTCGACGTCTCTCTAGTACATAGTGGATTACATCACCGGGCTTAAAGCTGCTTTTGACAACTGAGACATCCTTCTCTGCATCAAGAAATCGAAGAATATCTTTCCTGTGTGTGAACAAACAGCATGATTCAATTCTATTGCATACAGCATGATCAAGTTTAAGTTTTGTTTTTTGATAATTAAAAAAAAAAAGAATTATTGTAAGACACCAAACAAGTGGATGAATCAGATTTCACAAAAAAAAGTACCCTTTTTGCACTTCTTGCAGAATGAGTGACAATACAGGTAAAAAAGTGATCTTAAATGGATACTTTGTTATCTAAATTTGACCTGTAAGTTTATCTGTTCTTTCTGCTTAGATCATTTCCTACTACATGGTCCAGCGAAATTCCTTCAATGCTGATTGGAGGGATGTGAGATAGGAAAGTGCATTAGTGTTCCGCTGTGCAGAGAAGCCCATAGCTGAAGCAGTGTAACACTGATATCCGCTTGGTATTTTCATGAGCAATTTGTGTTGGAATAGTTAGTAAGCATAGCAAATAGTGATCTAAGCATAAACAACGACAGGGAATCATGCAGAACAATATTAGGAAAATGTACTTCAGAAGGCGGGGGGGGGGGGGGGGGGGGGGGGGGGGCCAGCTCTTTCTGGAACTTTAACAAGCTTCTAAAAATGTTAAAAACAGAGTCAAGAAACATGACAACACAAGGGGTAACAAAAAACACATAATCACATTTATAAAACACACACCAACATCAATTAGCAGCATTACATCCAACGTAGGTATGGTACCTAAAATGATTATCCCTTTTGCCTTAAATCTAAGAGAGACCATTATTTGTTAGTATTTCAAATGAAAATGAAAAGAAACGCTTTTCACCCCTCCTGTTTTTGCCCAATACATGAACGTCAGACAGAGGCACTATTGTAATTTGATATTTGCAGCCCCCTACAATGTGTTTTGCGATTACTTGTTTTTCTTGGATATATGATATGCCTCCCAGTTTGTGGCCTGTCATTGACAGATTGTGTCTGGTTAGAGCGTCTCGCCAGGTTGAAATTGCTGGCTGAGAGCACCCAATACGGCGAGCCACAGTACGCTGTCCTAGTCCAGCCTCCAACATGCCGATTGCACGAAGGCGCTGCTCTCGACATATGAAATTTTTTCTGTGATTTTTTATTGCTTTTATTCAAGCTTGCAATTCAACAGCTGAAACTACTCCATATCCAGTGTCCAATCAATTATCTCACTAAATAGGTGATTAAGTGCATATGCTTCAGTCATAGTCACTCAAGCATGTCATGTCAAGGATGAATGATCGAGTGATTGAAAAGAAATCAAAAACATTGTCAATGTCCATCATTTATATCCCTTATTTATTTATTTATTTTTAATAAATGTGTTATAATAGTGATGTTTCCTTTGATGCTCGGTATAAAATGTATGCAAGTGGTTGTCAAGGCAATATTCAATGAGTGAGAGAGAAATCAACATTGAGGTGGGAAGATAATACCGATTCAGCCCCTGGACACAAAATAATAATGATGTGAGTGAATCAGCATGCACACAAACATATTTTGACTGAAAGTACAATAAAGATCACAAGAAAGACCTAAAGAAAATACACAATTAATATATGTACATCATACTGATATTGTTGATTTTACTGCCGTTATGGGAAATGTATGTTAATGTCCTTGTTTGCTAAATGAATTAGCATATTGTATGTGTAGTCTGTGGCCATCATCAGACGCATCATAACATGCTAAAAAGTGTTCCAATATGGTCATTCAGTCATGATCTGCAAATACACCTTATATTAAGTAGTTATCAGCTCAGACATGATCTATAGTCCTCATTTGTTGAAAACTATTTTTGGAGACTTGTAGAGTAGGCTGAGACTATAATAATAATAATAATAATAATAATAATAATAATAATAATAATAATAAACACTGCTTTTTAGTACAGGAGATCATGATTATGTTTCCTAATCTACAGTTACATTAGTTGTTTAAGGCTGAAAAGGAAGGTTAAACTCAATGAAATGCTTTGTTGTGCATTTTTACCTGGGTACTGAGATTTTTGGGGGAAATTTGTTTTCAGATATAATAACAAAGCAAGTAATCAAAGAGTGAGTAATAATACCATAGGACTCAATGTGAAAAAGGACTTACTGATCAAGGCTTTTAAATATATTGTGACGCAAATGCTTATCAATGTTTACAATGTTAAACAAACATGGAAAGTACTTATGTTCCTAACAGAGAGTTTGAGTGGGTGCGGCAATTGTATAAGGAGCAGAGAAGCGGAGTGGTGTGGTTGCTTGAGCGGACATTTCCGGCCTGCACCTTTACAGCACTGAGAAGAACTGAGCATGGTTATATTTTTCTTAAACACATGTTCGGCCATGGAGTTTGCACAAAAGTTTTTTTTAAAAAAGGTGACAAATACAGATGCAGTCACTTCATAGTATTTCCCATCATTCCTATGCATGTTAACCATACAGTTTGCAGTTTCAAACCAAAAATTAGGCACTTTTACATTTTGCAGACTTCAGAATTGTATTTTTTTTTTTTTTTTTTAAAAGTGCTTTTTTAAAAATTATATTCAATGTGATTGCCGTTACACTTTAATTCATTATGAAGGCAAAAATATATATTTTCTCGATTGTGGAGCTGCATTTGTGCCGTATAAAATGTGAGAAACGTCAGCAGTGTGTCCATCTATCTGCAGTTACTACATAGTCTTATTGTTCTTATACAGTTATGCCCCAATACAGCACCATGACACGGTTTATATTTTCTGCACTCTTAAGGATAGTTCATACAAGGGTGATCCATTAGCCCTGTTGAGTCTCACTCATATGTGTTCATATTGGTTTGGGTTGCTTTGAGATGCCTATGAGAAATTCAGATACAAACTAGCCCAATATAAAGCTAATTTGATATGAATCATATGCAAAGTTTGCAATAGGTGAGTACACTTTACACAACATCGTATGAACCTGTTAAAAACCTGTTCATTGCAAGATGATAATTCCTAACTTTTACTTTATTTTCAATGTACACTTTTTTTCAGTACCAGTCAATAATAATGAGAAAGCATCTTCGAAAAGAATTAGATAACTTCTATAAGCACTTCATGTTGGCTTTTTTCTTTGCTGATTATAGCTGGGGTTTTCTTTTTTTACTTGGCTCAAGCAATGCGATTATAATAAGGACGATTAAACAGTATTCCTATCTGAATGTACATTACAGCTTTTCTTCTGCAATCAGCAACCCAGTGGGAGAGCTAATTTATTTATTTAAAAAAAAAAAAATGTAATACCATGTGTGAGGAGTGTGCCTGTTTGGCCGGGAGCGAGGGAGTGGAACGGGAATTTCAAGCAGTGGAGCGGAGCGAGGATATTATGAGCAGTGAGCGTAACTCACATTCTCTGGTTCCTAATATATAAGATATTAGATGTTGTTTTTGAGACCATATTACGAGGGCTCTAGTTTTTCCACTGTAAAAAATGGCTCATTTCACAGCATTTCACGGTCGAAAAATAGGTATTTCACAATTAAACATAATATTTATTAAAAGCAAAAATAAATAAATAAAATAGCGCTGTTACATTGAAAATTTATCATTTTCTCTAGACTTATTATACAACAAATGTTCTTAAATATTTACATGCTTACCTGAAAAAACAGTAAATGCTAAATTGTAGAATATTTAATTTCGTATGTCCACCTTTTAAAGACATTCTATTTTCACCATCAGTGAATTATCAAACTAAATGAAAACATAAATACATGTAAAAATAATGACAGACAGGTGAAATGTCCCCTACTACCACTGAACACAGAACGTTCTTTATCAGAAATATTTTCGATCTTTGATGCAGCTGGTATCTTTTTCGTTGAAGACATTTTAAAGGAATGCTTAGATCTATGCAGTGTATTCAATCGTTTACCGGAAGCAAACTAAACCTGCTGCCAGGTTCCTAAATGCAGCTAACAAGTAGTGCATCAATAAAGCAAATGTTTGCTGAGTTTATTTTAAGTGATAAAAAATATATTTACACTATTCTTTCAGAAATGGGAATTTTCACAGGAAACTACATACATCACAGCAATGGGTACATTTAACAGAAATCGTGAACTCTGTGATAACCGTAAAAAAAAAAAAAAAAAAAAACACAGCCTTACATATTAATACACAAAGATGGATGGTGTTATTGATGCGATAGGTTTTGCTATTGCATATTAATACTCTCATTTACATTCATAGAAAACATGGAGCAGAAGATGTTTTTAGAAGTCTGGCAGCAACATATGTATACCTCAGGTGCTATCACCACCTGAGCAAAGCGATAATGCTAGAAACAACAGAAGCATCATGTTTGCAGGAAACCAGAACACTTGATGGATGTCATTATTAAGTTTTTGCCACATGTCCAGCGAAAAGTAATTAAAAAAAAAAAAAAAAAAAAAAAAAAAAAAAAAAAAAAAAACACCCTGTGCAGCAATATTAATTATTTTTATTATCTATTTATTTTTTTGGTGGTTTGACAAAGTCCTCGCCTCCAGCTCATTGCACCCTTTAAAAGGACGGACCCAGGTACAGAAACTGCAATTTTAGCGCGGTTGCAGACGTTTATTTATTTATTTATTTTTACAAACAAACAAAACAAAAATCTCACTCCACACGGTGCTAAACTTTTCAGTTTTCCTAGCTACAGTTTCGGGACGGCTAAGCCGTTTCTCCAACAAAACCTTTCTTTACTTTCTCTACACAGCACACCGCACACACTCTTACCAGCTGCCTGGTGGTCTGACTAATGGAGTTTCCAGCTCCTTTTTTTTTTTGTTATGATGTGGCTTCTCCCACTTAGCACCAATTATTCCAATTCTCACGTGGTTTTGGCAGGGTCAGGAATTAACCCTGTCCCTGCCAACCACCACCAAAACACCCAGACAATTCACTGCCACAGTGGGTTACTATGAGTTCAGTACTATTTTTCTGCATGCTATTATTTTGCTATTTTTTTATCTTCTAATATTCTTTGGACTAAAATAAACCCAGTGGCATCCCACCTAATGACCTAAACAAGAGCGTTAAACACAGTAGAATGTGTAAGATGTTATTTACGCATTGGTTTCCTTAGCAAGATATCTTTTACATGGTAATATCTACGAGATATCTCTGAACATGGCAATTATTGTCATTTCAAAAAATGTTTTTTCAAATATTTGTGCAGTTGTGGATATTCATATATCAGCTTATATTTAAATGAGAGTTCTGTCTAACACTACAGTAATTGCTATTACAGCACATAGAGCTGTGTGTTTATTGTAAAAGAGTACTTGAGCATGAGGTATTTTGAAATAGCTTGTAAGATACAACATGCTGCTTGCAAAGTATTGACACAACTAATTATAACACCACCACTTCCTGAAAGAGGGGACCATTATAGCTGATCTCCACAGAGTGGGGGTGAACATCCATCCAAGTTGTAAGCAAATAGCTTTTATAAATGCTTGTGGGTGGAGGAACGCAAGAACTAACAAGTGATTTAGTGCAGTCAATAAATAGGATCCCTCTGGTCAGCTATAAATATAACCCGTCTCTGGGGTTGAATGTGTGGACACAGGTGTAATAAGCATTCCATTTGTCTCAGAGAAAGATTTACATGCCCATCTGGGGATACTATTCATCACAGGAAGACAATCAGAATTAAAAACCCTAATGTTTATTTACCCTTCCCTTCAAGGCCTTGAGGACTTCTGGGTCCTGCACAACAAAGATTGACATAAATTGTTTCTGTGCTACAAAGGCAAGAAAGTGAGAGCAAAATAATCTGTTGGTTTTGTGAAATAGGCAAACTACTCCTGTGAGCAAGCCTACTATAAAGCCATTATCCAAAGCTCTTGAAATACTGGCCATATCAGAATAAAACACTCCCCCAAATGATTTATTTCACTGTATGACGGTTTAGGTCTTTCCGAATGCTCTTATTAAATGTGATAGAAAGCATTAACATTGTAAAGCAGAACTTGGTGTCAGACATGACAATTATGTGAAGCGCAACACACCTTTAATTTAGGCCCTGCAGTAGACAAAAGGCTTGCCCCTGACATGTCAATGTTTTGTGTATTTCATAAACAATGAGATGTAAATGAAAAAGAAAAGAACACAGCAGAACTGCCCCGGTATGTACAGTTAATTCAACACATATTAATAGACTGCAATTTACTGTGCCAGTTTCATTTGCACATCATACAGGGTGTAATTTGTTGTACTAAAACGTCAGAACAGAGCAGATGTTCACATTGGGGGGAAAAAAAAGTTAATTTAAATCTGGGTAATATTTTTATTTAACTTAAAAAGGTCTAGACGAAGTACTTCTTTTCAAAGTAAAAGAAACTAATGATCTTGAATGTATTTTTTAAATTGTGTTTTCTATTCTCTCTAAACCACTGTGCATAAATATTTCATTTCTGTTTATCAGCTCAAGGGTTGGTATAGTACAGCTCTAAAATTAACATGTGGCTATTGAGAGCGCTCTGTGCTGCTCATGAACTCGTCGTATAATTGAGTACTAAAATCATCCATCCATCATCTGTAACCGCTTAATCCTATAGAGGGTCGCGATGAGACGGAGCCTAACCCGGCAGACACAGGCCGCAAGGCAGGACTACACCCTGGATGGGACGCCAGTCTATCCCAGGGCAACTAAGGGGCAATTTACAGAGGCCAATCCACCCAGCCAGCAGGTCTTTTGACTGTGGGAGGAAACCGGAGTACCTGGAGAAAACCCTCGCAAACACGGTGAGAACATGCAAACTCCACACAGACAGACTGAGGCTGGAATCAAACCCTGGACTCTGGAGCTGTAAGGCAGCAGCACTGACCACAACACTACCGTGCCGTCCACATATTAAAATCAGTCTTTCTCCATTTTTAAGAAATATAAATGCTCAGGTAACCATAAATAATCACAATACTCATACTTTAATGGTTTTTGTTTTGTTTATTAGGCGCGGCTGCATTTTAGTAACAGCAACAGTGGCTGCTTGAATTTGTTTACAGTGTCTGATAAGAGTTCATCTAGACTATCCTGTCAAAAATGGATACACTTCTTAATTGCAAAAGAAAAACGAAGGAAGAAAACACAAAAGCAAAAGGTGCAAAGTGACAGATACAGAGTCCCTTTGGATCATTTTTATGGTGGTTTTAATAAAAAGTTGTTCATTGTTAGTTATTATGGTTTTACCTTGAGGTTAATGTTTTTGATATGATAAACATTTTTAAAGGCACACCATTATTCTGAGATGGGAAGTAAATGGTAATGTGATAAACATTTACAGTGCACAGTATTTTGGATTATTTATACTTTGCCAAATAGAAAATTAATATGTGTGCAAACTGTTATGACATAAATTATTTATTAAATGGGGAGACAAATATGTTAATAATGTAATGTAGCCTTTTATTGCCACTGTGGTACCATTCAGTACCATATTTGCACCATTCCATTTTAAATGGGTGCTTGAGCTGAAACCTCCAAACAGAAGGGATACAATTTTTAAAAAAAAGGGTTGAAAACCACTAGTCTAGATTACTTCCCATTTTATATGAATTGGTTGTCTGTTTGTTTTTACTATATGTTTATTGTTAAAAACAGTTTAGGTTATATACTATAGATAGTAGCAGCATAACTCACAACTAGAACTTTTGACTGCACAAGACAGCTTAATTGATTATAATTTTCAAAGTTAAACTGGCAGCCTTTCCACGCAAAGGCAACATACACAGTACAATTTGCAGTAGCCTACAGCTTCTTTTTAACAAGTGCAGTGCAGCATAGAGTTCAAAATAATATTGCAGTTTCCATAACAGAATCCATATATTCTTGGATTATAACCAAATGCAATACAAAAAGAGCTGTGGGAGGCTAGAGGCCTGTGATAAAAGACAAAGAGGTGGGCACAGGCAGATCAAGGGTCAGTATTTTCACTGAGAACCCTAAAAGCTTCTGAAAGCTCCTTGACTTTATTGTAGTTCTAGTGCTGAAAGAAAGTTCTTTTGAAATTTAGCAACACAGATGCAATGTTTTTGGAATTTGTAGTTCAAGCAGAACTCCATACAATACAAAACAGCTTTCATATGGGTCGATTCATGAAAAGGGATTACCAATGTGTGACATTATGACCTATTTTTTAAATGCTAAATCAAACAAATGTTAATTACAACACTTTAGCCTTAAGAAGAATCATGGTGTATGCTGCAAGATAATCTACTTCCTGGAGACTGAGGAAAATGGGTACAATGTTTCTGGAGTTGCTTGTGTACCAGAACACAAAAAAAGTTATCAGCATCCCGCAATTCTTCCTAAACTGCTGCCACTTTCTAAAGATGTTTTCAACGATAGGATTGCTGTAAATATGGTATGGGCATTTAGATACAGTTTACATTATTTGCTTCACTGCCCTAGTAACAGTTGTAACACTAGGTAGATGGTGCTAACAAGAATACCCTGAACTATTGAAAATGCAGGTTTAACTATGGACTTTTAGATCTTTTTTTACAATGTTTTTGAATGGAACAGATTTGGATACAACATTTTATTTGTTACCACTTTTAAAGCCACCTCAGTCGGGAAAATAAATGGCACACACCATGGCAATTGCTCAAAAAGAAAAAAATAAACACAGAAACAATGTAAGCAGATGTTTTTTTTATGACAATATATGT
Organism: Polyodon spathula; assembly: GCF_017654505.1. Lineage (NCBI taxonomy): Eukaryota > Metazoa > Chordata > Actinopteri > Acipenseriformes > Polyodontidae > Polyodon > Polyodon spathula. The sequence continues at coordinate 86,685,675 of NC_054535.1, forward strand.
TATTTATAGGTAAAACAGGCATTTTAGTATGTCACATTGTGTGTTTTGATAGAGATAAGAATTCAGATATGACACATCCTCTGACTTTCACTTTATCTTATTTATCTATACAAACACCCGTTACTGATTTAGAATTCTAACTGCAGTCCTGTTGTGTTTACTAACCATACCTTGGTAACCCCTTTTCATGAAGCGACCCATATACAGTAGCATAGAGGAACTCATAGAATTTAGAGAAGTACTGCTGTAATGAAATAGGTCAAGCAAAGGTTTCCACTTTAATATAAAAAAAAAAAAAAACATTGCAATAACTTTACAGAAATTCAAGGGCTGTGGTAATGTGAGCCACGAGGGAAATTCCTCCTCTCTTCTGAAACTACTTCACTGTCAGACATCTATGGTGTCAAACAGACACGCTTCCTTATTGCTTTGCAGAACACTGGAACATGCAACAATTAGTAAACACTTTCTGGTATGTGCTCTCAGTACTCTGGCTCCCCAGGGACTTGTTATTTCTACCCACCAAACAGGAGACATTTTGTTTTTGGCAGCTTTCTCCTGATCATCATTTTCCATCAAACTCTTTTTTGGCCTAATAACGCAAAAATGTAAATAATCCTTTTCACAAACAGTTGAAAAAGTGTTCATGGTCTGCAAATCGAAGTAGGCTTTAGAACAGCAGTCATTAACCATGCCTCTCATCTGTGCTGAAAGATTTTCATTTTCAATTCAGATGTAGAGGAGGGAGACTTTTGTTAATTTAAGTGCTTGAGAGGCTTTGTGGTAAAAATTATTTTTAACCAGCCCTGGGCAGTGAAGTCTGTTGAACAACAATTAAGATATTTGTAAGGCTTTATTTAGTTTTATCCTTTTGTTGTTATTGAAGCAAAACATTTTCCTTTTTTTCCCACAGTTTCAACAGTCTCCTAATCACACAGCTTTACATTAATTGTAAAATGAACTTTCACTCTTTCAAAATGGTTGCAATATAAAACATATCAAATAAAAATAAATAAACAACAAAATTGAATGTTGCTTGGAAACAGCATTTTGAAATAGAAGGTTAAACAGTTAAATGCTGCCTACAATTTTAGTGGATCAGTGTGGCAAAGTGGTTAATAGTCTACAGGTGCAGGTGATTAAAGAACAGACAGACAATTGTAATCCAGTTGGAAAGGTTTGTTTTTATTAGTTGTTTTTGTCCAGTGCCTGACGACAAAACAAACAGGAAATAATAATGATGGTAAGTAATACAGCAGCGTGTATTACTTACATTTATAATCCCCCAAGCTGGTCCCCGAAATAATAGTCCCGTTCTTGTATCCTCACATTAAACACAACACACATACACAAGTCCGGTTAGTGCATGAATTACTGATTGTGGTGCAATACAGTTTTACAGTGGTACAAGTGAAGTGCTGTTCCGGCCTCTGGCGACAGCTCCGGAACATCTTAGCCATCTAGTGAACACACACAACAATAGACAGTACAAACAAACACTTACTAGTTATTTCACCAACAGTACAGCTCCTTCCAGGTCAATAACACAACCAAAGCAAAGGAACAGATACATCGCTTTGACCCCTATTCATACTGTCAATCATGATCCCTTGATAAATGATTGCAGCTGCTTTTTATGATCTGCAGCTGCCACATCATTTGCCCTCTGGGTCAATGAGTTAGTGTACCAAAGCTCTGTCTTTTCTACAAGACCAACTTCCTTTTAACCCTCGGAACGAAGTGTCAGGTCAAGTAGTCCAGAGTATTCTGTTCCTGTTATTTAGTGCCCTCACAAGTCGGGAGGGAAATTTACCACCAAGAATCATTGTCTTTCTGTCACAATCAGTTTAAAGCTTTGGCATCAAAAGATTCCACCAGTTACTTCCAGGCAAACAGATTCTCTCTCAAAAGTATTATGTTCTCTGTTGAGTTCGAATTTGTTTCCTGCACTCTGCAGTTATGTTAGACAAAAGGCGGCAGTATTTTCAGTTGCTGTAACCAGTGCTTTCACTGTGATGAGGGACAATGCTTTAAAACTTCTTCGGGTTGATTTCTAAATTCAAGCAGCACATTATCTGGATCTTTTCCCTAAAGCAGTACTTCAGCTGAACAATTGTGATGCATCAAAATCAATATACTCTTATACTGGTTTATTAAAAAAAAAAGAATACAACCGATGCTGCTGTAATTCCAACTGAAAATCAGTCAGTAACGTACAGCATTTTCAAAGGGGTCGGTGGAGTGGGAAGTGTAAACCCTTACCATATCTTTCTAACCAATAATCCAATTCCTTGGTATGTCACTGATAGGATTTGCACTACCAACTGAATGGAAAAATGCATTAATTAATATTGAAATATCCCTGTATAGTATATATTCAAGTGTAAAATCTTTGTCTAAATACATAGTTTATGATTATACTTTTGAACAAGCAGAAGTTAGAGCATTGAGTTTGCTTGCAGTTGAAGCTACAGCTGGCAGAATTTCTATTATTTTACCACCACTTTACTGCCATCTATACACACTGCCCAACAAACTTGGCAGGCTGGAGTTAAGCAATTCATTTTCTGAAGATAAATTCATTCATTTATGTTTCCATAGGAACAAGGCCAAAAGTATGTCCCTTCCAGTAATATATGGATCTTGTATTCCATTTTGTATTTGTCATCATGACATTACAGGCAACATTTTAAAGGTATTTTACATCAATTGTCATTAGAAACGAGAAACCCAATTTTGACCTTTCATATCTGCACATCACATACAACAGGAAGGACAGTATAACAGTTGTGTCATTCCAGCTTATGCACGCACACACAGATTTGCACAACACTCTGCTCACATTCCTAAAAAGCCTTTAATTTCTTTTCAAAACACTGTCTACATTTCTTTGAATGAGAGAATTACAGCAAATGAAATAGTAATAATTGTCTTTTCTCAGTCCCGCACTTAATAACACACAAAAACACTAATGTTTTTTCTTTGATACTTCTTTTCTCAATTTTTATACCAGTAAGAAATTCCTAATTCAAATGTTATCTTTTGAAACCCATCAACTTACAGTAAACAACCAATGTTACCAAGCAATTGAACCCTGGACATAAGTGCCTAGCTTAAAGTAAGGAGTGTTCCTGCCTGGATTGGTCGAGCACCTGGCTTATATTTGTAACTGAAAAGCAAGGAGGAAAACATCCCTCAGCTTACTTTCCTCCCTAACTCTGGAGGAGTGCAAATGCACAAGAAGTGTTAAAGTGCGGGGCCAAGCTCTCTAGTGAACACGAAATAAAAGGCTTGTGTTTATAAAATGTGCGCAGCATGCTTTTATAAAGCACTGTCAGACCACGGCCTAAAGCACAGTAAAAGGAAAGTTTAAGCTACAGTTATGTAGTGGTTTAACTATACCCTACTGAAGTGATATGAGTGAAAAGAGAGCTCCACTCATTTACACCAGAAATGCTGTTTGAGTACACCTGTGACAGATGAAAAACAAACCAATAAATATGCACTTAAGTATGGTAGTGTTGTTTAGAAATCTCTTAATTTTTAGGGGCCTGAATTCCAGTCATGATACCAATGTACAGCATAGCACAAACACAGTAAGAACAGATTCCTGTTTTGGGACATACTTTAACACATGTTTTGTCTCATCTAATTAGGCTAGAGAGGACTTTTTTGTATGTGTTAATTAGTTTTAGAGTAATTCTGTACCAATATTGTATGCACTTTATTAAAGGAAATGTGAGTCTTTTGTTACAATTCTCATCAATTAAAAAAAATAAAGCTTACCTTATCTCCAATACCAAGGAAGAATTAATTTTCCAGCCTTCAGCTGAATGCTGGAAGAGTGCAGGTCTTCCCCTCCCACTGATTTTATCAGAACTATTGACCATTAGTCTAGTTGAACTGAGGTCGCCATTACTGAAATGCAGAAAAAAGAAAAATAAATTAAAAGGAATACATGCGGTAAGCCTATATATTAAACAGCAATGAATGTTTCACTTTTCCAATGTTATAAAACAAAACACCCAATCTGGAATTGTATTATGTTCTTCCTCCAGACAAACAACAGTCACAAAAAAACAATAAGTGGTCTATAAATTGGGACACAGAAAGGCCAAATTGTTTTTATGTACTAATATTTTTCAGACATATAAATACATTACTGCTCTCAATCTTGTTTTCAACGTTCTGTGAACCAATCTTTAATGACACGAGGTGTTCCCAGCTGTGCCATCACTTGCACCATCTGTCACAAGTACTATATAAAAGGTTTTGCAATATAGCAGCTACTGATTAAAAATCAGACTTCATGAGCTGCCCGGCATACTTTAACTACTATTAATGTCCTCCCATTTCTTAACAAAATCGATATGAAATATGCAGCATCTTGTATGCTGTTGCATTTCATTTTTGTACTTGTCTGTACTGTATGTTCTCCATTTTCCTTTTTACCTCCACAAATAGATTATATATAAGTCTACACCCCCTTGAACTTTTTTCACATTTTGTTGTGTCAGTGCCTCAGAGTTTCATGCATTTAAATGAGGATATTTTTTTCCCCACTTATCTACACACCATACTCTACACTGTTAAGGGGAAAAAAAGTTTTTGTTGAGAAAAAAATTATATATTAAAAATACAAAACTGAAAGATCATAAATGAATAAGTCTCCACCCCCCTGAGTTAATACTTGGTGGAAATACCTTTGGCAGCAATTACAGCTGTGAGTCTGTTGGGATAGGTCTCTACAAACTTTGCACACCTAGATTTGACAATATTTGACCATTCTTCTTTACAAAACTGTTCAAGCTCTGTCAAGTTCCTTGGGGAGCATTGATGGACAGCAATCTTCAAGTCAAGCCACAAATTTTCCCGCTGGCTGGTAGGGTCCTCTGTAGCGGGATGGGGAGAAACAGCCTGCCGGGTTTGCATTCCTAACCCACGGGAGTGCCAGAGCCAATGCAACGCTCCCTCCTGAATTCCCAAAGCATAGGCCAACTGCGTTGCACAGCCAGGATGTGAACCTGCGCTCCCCTGACTGTGTGAACAGTTTTTATTCTGTAAGGTTCTCCTGTCCTATCAATAGCAACCCTGGGTAAATGTTGTATGCTACTCTATGCTCCTGTTATTCGCAGGTGGTGTTGAAATTGTATAAATGAAAATGGAGTCTTTGTTGCTTTGGAAACTAAACTGTATTCATTATCCCTTTGCTTCTTTCAGGAGCCCCTTTCTATCAAACAGCATCAAATAAATTGTTTTCCTGCAGGGTTTCCCAAAGAAACCTATACAATATGATTTAAAATGGCTATCAGTGTAATCAAAACATGCTGTCTAACAGACACATAGAGGTCCCCAGGCTTTAAAAAATGTAACATTTATGCCAATTCGATTTTATAAATAAAATAATATCAAGGCTGAAATTATTGTTTAATGAAGCGCACTGCTTGTGTGTTAATCCTATTGGCTAAAAAATATATATATCCAGGTACTTTTAAGGTATGGTGTTTTTTTTAGTCAACCTTCATCACTGCCACCGCCTCTCTTTTTCAGTCTAATTTTTCATAATTAACACTAATCTCATTCAGATTGTTTTGTCATCAGGGCTCTATGCATTTTTTTTTTTTTTTAAAACAATTTTCAGTGTAATCTGTGTGGCACTATGAATTTCATTACACACCACTGTCTTTCTGGAGAGAATTCCCCTAACCAATCTAGAACAAAGAAAAGGCCTGGAATAACACAGCCTCCTACTTACACTCTATTAAACGCAGTAGATCCGTGTACTGTACATAGCATTTGACGCACTCACCCTTTTTTCAATTGGTAATATAGAATTTATGTGGTTGTTCTGCCAAACACAAGTGTGCAATGTACATGGTCTTATTGTACATTTCACCCTACACCCAAAATCTATTCTCTTTAAAATCACATACTTATCTTTTTTCTTTGTTGATTCAGCTTGTTTTAAATATCTCTTTGTCAAGTTCTCCCACTTTACACCAGCAATAATAATCACTATTTAAAATAATGAAATGTATAGATAGCTATGTATAGATGTGCCCAGACAGGACTTGGAACCTGTTCTGTTTACATTGTCTTAGTATTTCATTTCTAAATTGTTTGATATCATATAATCATGGTCTCTATCATCCTCAGGGATTCAAATAGGTCTGAAAAAATGCTGATTTAATAATGGACATTGCTGTCTCCCTAAATCCCTGGACACTTTATTCGTGAAACGCTATTGCTAAACCAATATTTTTGCTCACTTATGTGGTGTCATATGTGCTTCCTTTTGTCAGCTGTATAGCACATGTACATTAATAAAAATAAATAAATAAAAGCAGTCAGCGACAACCCATGGGCTAATCTAGTGTTTGCCAATCCTAGCCCCTGTACTACTGTATTTCTATTTTAACAGTTGTTCTATCTTGCAAATATTACCTTTGTGAGCAGCATTTCTTGTGTTTAAAAATGTGTTTAATTTGTATCAGAATTTTGAGAAAAACAAAGTGTGACTAGATATGACAGGGCTGGGAAGTTAGACTTCCCTCCCTTGACAAATTGAAATGAAACATGCAGCAGGTGGCCAGGTGTCAATTGCATAATTGATGTTCATTTAACACTGGCCACCTGCCTTTAAAAAGGGTCTGGAAAGCCAGCCCCTGGTTCTATGTTTGGTGGTTTCATCTGCAAGCCTAAAGGAGAAGAACTTCGCCCCTGTGTGGTTTAATCCCAGGAGCATTTATTTAGCTTGTGCTAGGGAGAATATTCACGGTGCAGGACCTCCCTGTATAGTGGGAGTAGCACACAACCCAAGCTTGGACACTTTATTTTCTAGTTGTTTTTGTAGTGTTTGTTTTGTCCCCCCCCCCCATGTAGCTATGGGTATATATCCCCCTATAGTAGGGGTACCATTGCTGGTACTCTAGTGGCAGCCACCAACCACTGCAACCCCTTGTAAACAAATAAAACCTGGACACCTGAGTGGAGTTTTGACTTCCAACCCTCTGCATCCTTCTCGTCTCTCAGCAGATACCACCCCGGTAACATAATGCCCATTACAGTGTGATGTACCTTGAGATGGTTCTGATGAGAACCATCTGCTTATTTTACTTGAACATCTGTATCTTTGTCTATTGTTGATGCTCATTTTAAAAACCTTAACAAATGTCCATTAGTAAAACTTGCTGACAATGTTGTCCACTACAATTTGGTTGGAGTCAACTGTGGGCAAAACAGTCTTTTCACTTCCTAAATCAAGATGAATCAATTTTCTGTGCTGCTTTTTGAGAGCAGTGATGGGAATGTAATAGCACTGGGTAGTTGTAAATTTGTAATCATACGGGAAAGCCTAGATTGTGAGTGAAGAAAACAGGCAGCTTTGTATTGTCACTTGATAGCAACTGACAAAGTGATTGGCAGGCTGGAGAAATATTGTTCCCACTGCTGTGTATTATAGAACAGGGATGTGCTTGAATAGTGAATCTCAGTTTCACTCTTCAATTAAAGGATGCCTTTTTTAAAAAAAAAAAAAAAAAAAAAAAAAATTCTGAAACCAAACTTCACTTATTTTTTTGTGCAAACTTAAGCAGGTCTAAGTGCAGATACCTTATATGTACGATTAGCTCTGAAACCTCATGGAACATGTTATCTAACTGCAGTATTCAAATATAATCTGACCAAACAGTCCTCAAATAGCTCATTCAGTTAATAAAAAGAGTACTGTGCAATTGAATAAATAGCATGAATTGAAATTGTTATCTTGTCAAATGTAATTCAGTTTTGAGTTTAACATTTTCAATCCAGAATTTGTAATGTGAATAATAAAGTGTGGTATAAATATGCAAATATGAATTTCTGCAGGAATTGTGGCTATAGTTTAAATGGTGAATTGCATGCAGCAAGTGTTCATTTTATTTATATTTAATAAACATCTCTTTGCAAACTAAAGACACCCTCAAGAATTTTTCAAGGCAATACTATGCATGTGCTTTCCTGTGTATACATACTGCTTGCAATACACACAAAAAAGACTGAAACTACTGCGTCTGTGTGGCTTGCTTCTGACCACACAGCACCACCATCAGCACAACTAATACATCACCCAAGCTCACATCTTCCTGTACGTCAGTCAATTACCAGATGTGTACACAACTTCTAGTAATGCCCCATTTTTAGCACACTTTAAAATAATCTATCTCTAGAGAGAGAGAGAGAGAGAGAGAGAGAGAGAGAGATTTACACTCTCTCGGTTTCTTTTCCAGCATATAAACACTGACCCTACACACAAGAATTGTTTTAACAGCGCGATTGCACTATTTTTTTTACAAAACACAGCAAAAACAAACTTAACTCCGTTCAGAGAACTAATTAAACTTTTTTTTTTCTTTCTGGAACCTTCCACTCAAACTGGCAGCTACTCTGCTTACCTGTTTCAAACATACACTTCACAAGCACAGTCTTTACACAACCAGACTTCTCTCTCTGCAACAGCCCAGAACAGACTGGCTGCTATCTTTTTATTCTCTGTAGCTAGCTCTAATTTTCAATGATTGCCAGCTGGTCATAACAATCAACACTGAATAAACAATTAGAAATTATAGGCTGTTCAGCCCAGTGGCCTTCTGGGGAATGTAGTCCCTCCACTCACCAGGACTACACTTTCTTCTTCTCTCCCCTACTGTGCATATATACTGTGTGTGTATATTCTATCTATCTATCTATCTATCTATCTATCTATCTATCTATCTATCTATCTATCTATCTATCTATCTATCTATATATATATATATATATATATATATATATATATATAGAGAGAGAGAGAGAGAGAGAGAGAGAGAGAGAGAGAGAGAGAGAGAGAGATAGATAGATAGATAGATAGATAGATAGATAGATGTGTGTGTGTGTGTGTCTTTTAATACATATGAAAACAACAACACACCCTAGTCAGAAAAACAACTTCTTCAGTAACTCTCAGACACATTTTTACCAACCAATTTTTTTATCTGCCTCTCATTATGTGAATGTGAATGACAAGTTACACTGATATATTTTGGTAACTACAGCAAGAGCCAGTTCAAGCATGTTGATACTAAACCTAAAAACACAAAGTATATTCCTTTCACAGCAATGTGTGGCAGCTGCAAACTGAAAAGTACACGCTTTGTGCAGTTTTTAGATATATTGTACTGAAGAAAATTAGGTTTCCAATTTAGAGATGCAGACTTTTTTCCTCTAATACAAGTGTATTAAAACACAGTGAAAGCATGGTAAAACCCTGAGGGGTATGGTAAAGCATACTACAAAAACATTACAGACCATGGCAATGTATGGAAAATGCATAGTATAGCCACTGGAAAAACATGGAGAAACTGCAAAATCACTGTGCAAAATTTAGTGGTAAACTTTTAGAAGGCTACCCAGATGCTTCTGTAAAAGGCTATTTTGTGTTTTGTGTTCTATGGTGGTTTTGTGTGTCAGTATGTAACTTCCTTTTTGGAAACAAAAATAAGGATGTTGACCAAATATATTTACCTTTCATGTTGCGTACTGATACCTGTGTTTCATAGTACCTCTTCCTGTCAAGCATGGTTTTATTATGAATATAGGTTACAGTGAAACTAAAGAAGGGGATACGCTGCTTAAGTCACAGGCTGGAAAACACATTTATCGTAATACTAATTAGCTCTGTGTTAAAATCATATCCAAAGGCTTTTCTATTACAATATTTTAAAGTTATTTAGTGTAGGTTAAAAAATCTGAGACAAAAAAAAAAAAAAAAAACATAAATCTGCACTCACGGTAACTCTTATTTTTATGTTTATGTTTTAAAAGAAGATAGCATGTCTTCTTTAAGTAATAAATATATACTACATGTCATTAATATTCTAATATGTAGTAGTTACTTTTCAAATATTACAGTATAATGATGCATTCTTTGACATTTGGAATCAAACACAAATAATGACCTTTAAATCTAATGTTGATCCTCTGGACACCCAAGAACCTAAGTGTAACACCTGCGACTGAGATTATGGTTAAAAAAAAAATGTGATCAGGCTGAGCCACAGGACAGTGGTTAAAGCATCTCAGACAAGAAAACGCAATAAAGCCATTACACAATGAATAGGTAAATGTATTTATAGTCATGATTCCATAGTAGACATCTATTCTGCACTCTTGTAGTTTCCTCGCAGCATCTTAATTTGTTTTTCTTTAAAATATATTATATATATATATATATATATATATATATATATATATATATATATATATATATATATATATATATATATATATATACGGCAAATATATATATATATATATATATATATATATATATATATATATATATATATATATATATATATATATATATTTGCCGTTAGGATATTATATATCAGTGGATGCTCCATATAGGATGCAAGGGAGGCAGTGCCTACTGAACATTTCAGTGAAAAATAAAAATACCAAAAATTCGAACGACGTGTAGTCATATACAAAAATCTGACGTTCGTATTTGCTAGAAATGACAGAAATACCTTGCACTTATTTACCGCCTCACGAGAAGTTTTTTTTTTTTTTTTCAACAGAGACAAACCTTCGTAACAAACTTGATGCTATAACTACAGTACTACCAACGGCAGATAATGTAGTCTGATTCCTGGTTTTAATTGGAGGAGCAACTCAAACCATGGCTCCTGCTCACTGCTGAATTGCTGCTTTACTGAGTATGTGCGATTATGAGTAGTGGAATGAGATTTTGACCACAAGAAGAAATCCATTATAATGGTGGGACCAGGGTTGGGTAAAATACTCAGTTTGAGTCTATTGGGTTATTACATGTAAGAACCCCAAATCCCATCAGACATCAGAAAAGTAGCGGGAAGCTCAGAGCTAAACAAACAGAAGACAGCGAGAGACAGCCAATCATATCTCGTACTTGGTGCTTAAGGCGTATTTTCCGTTAGACACTGTAGCCTACTGACCGTCAAGAACGACAATATAACTCTCAAAATGTCCAAGAAAAGAAAGATCGATAAGGAAGGCAGATTGTTTCAGAAATGGTGGGAGTTTGAATATTTATTTGTAGCGCAGCAAGAAAACCCCATTTGCTTGGTATGTAAGGGAAGTATTGCGGTGAGCTAATCGCAAAGCTGTCAAAGCACCTTTCTGAAGGTGCTTTTGTAAAACTGCATGTGCAAAGTCACAGAAATAGTATGTCCTGAGAAAAAGCGTGTGTTTTCCATTGTCAGTCTTTCAAGAAATACCGTGGATGAAAGGGTGGATGACCTGGCTACCGATCTTCAAGAAAGCTCACTGAAATGCAAGCGATTTCGTAGCCTTTTCTCTTGTTGTTGAAGAGAACACAGATATTACTGATATCGGTGTGTTATCTATTTTTATCCGGGTTAGGTGTTTATGCAGACTTCAGTATTACCCAAGAGCTTTTGGATGTTGCAACTATGCGCCTCACTACCACAGCAAACGATATATTTCAACAGTTGAGAAGTGTGCGACCAACATGAAATTACAGTGGGTGAAATTAGTTGGAGTCACAAGAAAAGACGGAGCGCCTCCAATGTGTTATGAAAGAAATTGGCTTGCTGCTTTGGAGAGAAAAAAAAAACTACAGGGCGTGAATTGTCCAACGACACTTATAACGTACCACTGTATTCTACACCAGCAAGCGCTGTGTGGGAAGGTGCTGAAAATGGATCACATAATGGTGACAGTTGTGAAAACGATCAATTTGTAAAGGTGTGAATCATCGGCAATTCCAAAAGTTACTTGACGAGCTTAATGCTCAATATAGTGATTTGCCGCACCATACCGAAGTTCCTTACAAGGCTCTTTGAATTGCGTCAATAAATATAAATTTTCATGCATAATAAAGGGAAAGGAATTAGACAGCTTTCAGATGCAAAGTGGTTGTGTGATTTGGGATTTATCTGCGATATAACCGAAGAGCTCAACAATTTAAATGTGAAACAGCAAGGCTGTAAACAAGTCATAACTGAAATGTATGACGGTGTTAATGCACTTCAGCTAAAGTTACACGTGTGGGAAAAACACAAGCAGCAAGGGAACCTTTCCCATTCCCTAACGTGCCAAACTGTATGTGATTCTACGGCGGATTTTACTTTTCCTGGAGGTGCGTTTGCTGCAAAATTAAACATTTTTGCGTGTGGAATTTGAGCACCGTTTTTCAGATTTTCGTAGTAGCAGTTCCAGTTGTAGCTTTTTTCAAAGACATTTGGCGTAGATGTGGAAACTGCGCCAGAAGACATCCAGGTGGAATTTATTGAATTGCAGTGCAATAGCGCACTGAAGGCTAAGTTTGATTCTGTCTCGGCTGAGCAGTTTTACCCGTTCCTTCCAGCCACATTCCTCCAGCTCCGCATTCAGGCTGCACAGGTCAAGTCAATGTTTGGCGGTACGTACTTCTGTGAACAGCTATTTTTACTGATGAAGATTAATAAATCCACTCAAAGATCTCGCCTGAATGACAAGCAACTACACTCCGTGCTAAAGATCGTTTCAGCACAAAACATGAATCCTGATATTGACTCTTGTCTCACGAACAAGATGCCAAATTTCTTCAGTAAATGAGAACGCACAGGGCAGCAACTATTAAGATATATAACGCGTTTTAAATTGTGACTGTCGTGTGTGAGACGCTCCACTGTAATTATTTTGTTGGTCATTTATTTGAGTTTCGAAAATTAAGTCGATAGGATGTGTTTGATTTTTTGTTTCTGCCTTTCTCCTCCCTGAGCAACTTTGTTTAGAAAATAGTTAGTGACGTGGCCTTGAAATCTAAATTCTATATATTTATGTTTACATATGTATACATTGCCTTTTTACACATACGCTGGCAGTGTGTAACAGTTAACTATATTAGAATAAACTATGTTGGGCTACTGTTTTCTCTATTGGCTAGTGAAGAAAATGCGGTTAACAGCTGAATTGGGGTAAAACTTGATTAGACTGCTCTTGTAGATCTCTTGATCTACCCCTATGCACTGGACTTCACCTGACCTACGCACCACGTTACAGGATCCTCCGCCGATGCACTGTCCTTGCACTATTAATATGACACTGTTGATATAGCTTGTTGAATCCTAGCTCATATTGTATTTTAGTATTATTATTTGCACACTATAAACTACACTGCATTTAGATATTAATCTTGCATTGTAAACCTGTACAGTTCTGCCCTGTAACACCTATAAGTCATCTTGGGTAAAGGTGTCGGCCAAGTAAATGAATTATTATTATTATGAATAATAATAATAATAATAATAATAATAATAATAATAATAATAATAATAATAATAATAATAATAGAGAATAAGAAGTCAGTCGCAATACAATTAATGTTATGATACTACTGGACCCCAAGCCCTCTGCCTTTTTTTTTTGGCCACCATCTGCCACTGACGATAATATATATATATATATATTATATAATATATATAATATATATATCTATAGAATAGATAATATATTATATATATAAAAAGTAGGGAGGGTTACAAAATAGACATCTGCGTTATAAAGATATATTGTTCAAGAGTTAAACACTTAAGTTAAATATACCTTATGAGCAAATACATCCGTAAACAAATAAACTGAGCCCAGCTGTCTCAAATATCCATTACAATTGAAATGCTCAAACTCTCGTAGGCATTGTAACGCAAATGCTCGGCAAACAAAGGCATGTGCATAACCTAAATGAAAATGCTCAATGATCAATATATCTGTGTAACACTGGCACAACAATAACACGATTCAACGTGTTTTAGTCATTTTTTTTTTATTTATTTATTCAATTTTTGAAAAGTCTATGCCTTGTATAGCAAATGCAGCTTTTGGAAAGAAAACATTTGATTTAAATCTCAGCTAAATAACACACACACACACACACACACACACACACACACCATATATATATATATATATATATATATATATATATATATATATATATATATATATATATATATATATATATATATTAAATGTTTGGCTCCTTAATGTTAAAATGTTTAATCATTTAGAGGGTGAAAAAATGATAAAACTCCTAGTGAGTATGCAAAATTTCAAAGATTTTGCATGACTGTGTCTTATTGTTTGAGTGTTATTCAAATAGAACAAAATAGATCATACCCTATGAGTTGCGCTTCCTGGTGCTCTTCAGTTCTTGATATTTCTTTTGTCTTATTATAGACAATCAGAAGGATGCTTATCGTGCAAATAGTCCACCATTTCCGTGCAGGACGCATTTTTGAACAGTATTCAGTTAAATCCTTAGACTGCTTTTCCTTGTTTTCCTTAATTTCAAATTCAAAATAATTAGCCAGATTCCACCCTGCTAACTGCAATCAGTCCTAGCTGCCAGTGCCTGCACATTTACTTTACCCTGAAACAGTAACCCCGCTCTGTGATGGAAAACTACACGGTCCAATGAAACGGTTAAGATTAGAGCCATGGTAAGAAGTCTAAAGATAGGAGCAATAAGAAGGCAAAGGGGCGTGGCTTATCATTTGAAGTTTTGTCCCCGCTCAGTCGTTTGAGACAACACGCTGCCGAAGATATCAGAAATAGAAAACAAAAAGCTACTGTAACAAGCAGGAGACACCCATGGTAGCCTTCGGGGCTACAATTGAGAAATTGATAAATAATTGATAAATTGATAAAAACGAGATTATTGGCTCCAAACACATACAGAGGGAAGCGATATTCAGGAGGAAGAGGGGCGTTTAATAGAAGATATTAATGCAGCCTCATTGTAAAGTGCAGACACAGGACAAAATTTGAAAACCATGGCTGTGTGTTTTGTGATCGTGATTCGTATGGCATTGAAAACCAGAGCCACGCTGTTGAAAAGTACCGAGCGTGACTAAATATTTTCTTTTGGTTTCTGTTGACGTGTGCTGTACTTGCTGATTACACGCAGCCACACGCTAAAACTAAAAACAGTCACGAAATCAAATAGGATTTTTAGATAGGCTTGAACAAGATTCGTCATTAATCATATAATTTGTTAATTCTTGTATCTTTCTCTAATGTAAAGCTTAACTTCTGTTTTAGATTACATTTAAAAAGTCCTGGAGTTTATTTGTTTATTTTACAGGTTGGAATGAATATTAACAAGGTGTTAAAGCATTTTGATTTCAATTCATGTAAAAGCAGGTGCCACCCTGCCATCCAAAAGCAATGAGCTGATGAGATGTTTTACTGGCACGTTGATGTTTAAATAAGTTACCCCACTGTGTTTTTGTTATCTTTTACAGCATATCATCCCATCGCTGTATGTCTGTCCATCTGTTTTCACCAGTTTTCAGCAGGGAATTCCAGGTTTTATTTGCATGTTTGAATTCACATTTCTTAACAAGACCCGAAATAGCGCAACAGTCCCAATAGATTGACAGCTTTCGTTATGGCCTTGGTTAATGCACTTATTGTTCCTACAGCAGAACTGCTTAGAGATCCTGTCATATATACATTTAGCCACAATGCTATCAGTATTGCCCTTGTATAAAATAGAAAAATAATAGCAAATGTTGTTTGTCACAGGGAATATATAAAGTTGTGTGTATATAAACATTTCATTTTCGTTTTCGTATACTGCAGTTATACCTTCAAAAACACACACACGTATAATTTATGACCATGAAATTGCAGTAGCACAAAATATTAAACAGAAATGTTTACAGTTCAATTGAATTAGTAGTGCATGGAGACATCAGATTCAGCAATAATTGCAATGAGCAGTTTGTCATAAAATCAGGAATATTGCAGTCACATAGTTTTTGTAATAAATATATAATGATTATTTGTATGGTGTCACCCACTCTACCCTTGGCCACCCATATTATTTATCTTGTAACTGTAGCATTGGATCATTATCCTGCGCAATTTAAAACCATTAAGCAGTTTAAAATGCATATTTTATTTTAAATTGACTTTCATGAGGGATAGACACCCCCCTCCCCTTCTATAAATTAAACTGCCCCAAGTAGTCCTGTCAATTCTCAAATGCTCTCTTAACATACTAAGATAATAAATAACCTAAAATAAACTAAATAACTGACAGGTGTGGGCTGATACTTTTGGAAAACAAAGTTGAACCATTTGAAAAATAGCCTGAAGGAATGCAGTGCATTTGGTTCCTGCAGGAATATTCACAGTACTAAGACATGGTGCCACTGTTCAGCAGTTTTTTTAAATCCAATTAAGTTCAATTGACTAACCCTTTTCATCATTATATTAAAATAGTGATTATATTGATCTCTGACAAACTTATAGACAGGCCTGTGCTGTTACTTAATCCGGGGCTGCGGCTGGGAGCTGAAAACAATTCAGTGGATTTACAATAACAGGAAATATAACACTGGGGGATAAATTTCCTAACAGGTAATCCTGTATTTCAAATAGTGTTCCCATAAAAGTTATGAATAAGCCAGATATTTCCCACACAGCTGTTGTGAGAAAACTCATTACCAGTTTGTTTTGGCTACTCAAGGGTTGACATCTGAAAATGTCGAGAATCCTAGTTAATATTGCTTATTAAACATCTTAGAAAATATAACATTTTAATTTTACTTTCTAAGATGTTGGCCAACAATGCATTTTAAAATGCAATAATTGTTTTGCGAATTGTATAACTTCCCCAGTTTGAAGAGCCTTCAAGCTTCTGAAAATAAACCAGCAGCATTGACACCAGATCCCAGAAGCCAAGCAAGGTTGGGACTGGGGTCACCAGTCCACCAATGGAGCCTACATTCTGCAGTATTGTTGGTGGCTTACAGGTATACCAATGCTGTGCCGTGCTGCACTGTGGGAATAAAAAAGAGGCTTATTTTAATACCAAGTTTGTGGCGCATTGATACATTGTTTTAAAACACACCCAAGCCTGTTTGAAACGAGGAAAATACATTTGAACCTAAAATGACATTTCATACATCAAGTTATATGGAGAAATATCATGCTGATGAAATGGTTGTAGCATTTCCATAACAAAATTCATTTTTGTGTGTACTAGACAGGGACTCATTTCTCATTTCATCACCAGAGCATAACATTTTGAGAATCTGCTGTTCATAAAAATGAAATGCTTATATTTTTTCATGCATTTGTCATTATCTGTAGCAGCAGCTGGTACTTCCCTTTCCCTGTCAGTGGCATGCAAACTGGAAAATCACAGGCCCACACACACTTGTGTTATTAGGCCGTACTAGTTGCTTGGCTTGAGGTATAACCACACATGCTAGTCCACGAATAGAACACGGGGAACACAATGAAGCAATAAGGCTTGGCTTTAGAAACCCATATTGCATGGTTAATTAACTATGAGCAGATACAAAGCTTTGTTTGAGGCCTCAGCTGGTTTATTCATATCCATGCTTGTTTTTCACTTGTTCAGAAAATGGATCACTCTACATCATCTAGACAAGCCATAGCATGTGGATATAACACACAGTGTTTTTGTGGTAAGATTGAAAAACATTTTTAGTGCACAATGACAAGGACAAAAATACAGTAGATTCATCTGTCAAACTTTACGTAAATATTCATGTATGTATTTTATCTTACTGCTGTACTCATTTTGTATATTAATATCCAGTTCAGTCGCAGCTGCTGTATTTTTCAAAGTGTGTTACTTAGTAAACAAGAAATGTAGCTGGGAAGTAAGGAAAACACTTTACCCTTGGATCCTTAGAGCCGTTTCAAAATTAGAAAATGCGTATAGAAAATATAGCATAGCGCCTTGCCACAAATGCAATCCCTGCAATTGTTCTACCACTGAGCTTTTCTGCCCAGTTGGTGGTCAACCCATTCACTCCTCTATGACAGCAACTACAAATGACAGTACCAGAATCTTGTGTATTCATATGTTATATATGGCCTATTATCTCAAATTACTGAAGTGTAAGCTTCCTTGTGTTTGAAAAGCAGGTAGACATTCTGCCCATCACTTTCTGGTGTGACTCTTTATATCAACACCCTTTCAATTCATTTTTAAAACAGAAAATGCTGGAGTATACAGGAATTGTCCCATTGACCCAACAGGGGATGCTCTTAGAAGCCTCTGCTGTTGAAAAAAGACACTGCAGGTTTGTGCGGAGGATCAGTTATTAGTTTCTTATTAATTATGCATGCCAGTGATATGTAGATCAGCATGGGGGATAAATGGCACGTTGCCAAAAGTGTGTTTTCATTGTTTGTGCTTTTACTTTGCATTTAGTGAGGGTGGCAGTTTCAGTGGGATAAGGGTAGTCACGATTGGGCATCCATTCTGTGTGGAAACTGCTGCACTGAAGCAAGTTTTCTCTGTTGTTTGTAAGCACTTGCAGATATGTCCATCGTGGGAAGAATAAAGTGCTTATTGATTTTGCACTGGGTTGCTGTTTTCTTTCTCTGCCTGGTAGCCTGGCGAGGGCACTCATCCTAACCTCACAATAACATTCCAGCTCTCCGATGTTTAATCGATGAAAACAAGGTTTCAATGTATTATACAAGTCTGTATGTTCAATTAAACTCCTGATTGATCTAGGGAAACCTCATTTGTGACACAGGTGAAATACTAACATTGTTGTAATTTGTAACACTTTCATAGTAAAAAGGAGCAGAGATTAGTACACAGATAACCCTCTATTAATTAAATACTATGTGTTCTTGTTGAAAATAATTACATAAATTAGGGCTTTAAGTCTGGGTGCTTATATTTCAAGACACTGGTTGATTCCTGTTGATAAAAAAAATATCTGGCAAAATCTCACTGGTCATCTGTAAAAAAGGAGATATTTGTTATGCTTGTAACAGAGGTGTTTTGTTACTGTGTGGGTTAAAAACGCCACTCAGGCGTCCATTTTTAATTAAATCACGCAGGCAGTTGCAGTGGTTGGTGGCTGCCATTACCATGGGTACCAACAATGGTATCCCTAGTGTGGAAGGACATATATACATGTGTATATGAATATACAAAAAGGCAGGGGTGAAAATCTCAACAAAAAAGTGCAATTGATGTTGAAAAGGAAATAATTTGATGCGAAGCAATGGTTGACTCTTCAAAACCATTGTGCATTTTATGTAGTATTGTACAATAAAAGCAAAGCTTTTAATAGTACAAACAAATAAATATAAAAAAAAAATCCTGTTCTTTGGTACATTAAAATTTCTGAGTGGTTTGTCTGGACATTGCAGAAGCAATTTCCTGCATAACACCGCACAGCATTTGCTTGCACTGCAAATTAGCGTCTCTGTCCTTTTCCTCTCTTTTCACCTCGTTCACATTCATTCTCTGAATGCAAAATGTGGGCTCACTTTCTTGAAGATAATTCACAATGCTATCTTTCCTCTTCCTTGGTATCCCTGCTTAAAAAAAAGAAAAGAAAAAAACAAGAATTAAAGTATTATCACAACACATTTGAGAAAGACATTAACATGCCCTTTGTGGTTCTTATAACAACCGGTCATAAGCAAAGCTATTTTTATAATAACAGCTGTAACTTTAAATATTTATGTAATGAATGTAGGTGTTAAACTGTTTGCCTGCTTGTATTGTCCCTGCTATTTGAAAATTATTATATAGTGCACAAATTTGCAATAATTTGCATTATCATCAGACAGAGACATGGGCAGTATCTCAGCATTATATACTATAGAAAAGAGAGAATTCATTGCAAAAAAGAAAGTCAATCCTAGAAAATATATTGATGAAAAAATGTGTATCCTCTAGCTGATGGGTTAATCACATGTCAAATATCAACAATACCCAAATCCGAGATAAACTTCTGTAGTGTAGATGATGCTAGTCGCTGCGAGCTACCTTGCTGTGTAGTCGATCTATCTAAACTGTGGTTCATGACAGCATTCACATCCGCACCAAGAACCAAAGAAAATTCAGATAACTAATTGGTCAGCGCATTAAAAAAGCCTGAGTCAAAAATAGTAGGGGTGTATACTGAAACAGAAGCCACCTTTTTGCCACAAAATAATAGCTTTCAGGTAAGATATCCTCCCAGTCTCATCCCCCCCAGAACCTAGAGCTGTGATTTACCAGATTACCATGCAAAACTACCAGTGTACCCTTGGTCTTATTATCAGAGGAAGAGGAGGCCACTGCATAAAAATACTTATTAGCAAATCTGGGGACGTCTTGTTGCTTAAGGTGAGACTCCTGTATCATGGCGACATCTATTTTCTTTCTAAGTAATATATCCAAACAGGCTGAATGTTTGATAGGAGAATTTAAGCCTTGCACATTCCAGGACAGGACAGATATACTAGTCATGGGAATCGAACACAATCTTGACAATCGGAAAAATACGAACACAATACCGTGTGAAAAAACAGTTACAGAAAAGGCTTTAAGAATATAAACAATTGGTACAGTGTTAACCCTCTCGAGGTCATTCCCTTCCCACCCAATAAGGTAGCTCCCAGTAGCAACATTCTCCTCCCACAGAAAAGAACCACTCCACAAAAACAAATATATAGCACTGGAAAATAAAAAACCCAGAACTCCGCATCTCAAACAGTATCTATCCGTGACTCTGGTAGACAGAGCAAACAAAGCTCTGTTCCCGTCCTCCCTTCACAAAACAAACTGTAGAAATCCCATGGAACAAGTAGCCCATATAATTTAGAGCAAAATATTCAAAGAAACAATATATTTACCCCAGCGTTGTGTCGTGAAAATTAAACGTCCACGTTTATGAGCTCAATAAAGCACAGCCAATGTAACTTTTTCCTTTCCTCTTCATTTAATAATCAAAAATAAAAATAAGAAATAAAAAATAATCAAAATAATAATGATTGAAGTCCAGAACTGTCCAAATTAGTAGTGACGATCTGATAACAGCAATAGATGCCCTCCGATGTTGTCAGCAGATTTCAGCCGAGTGAAAGGATCCGAGGACCAGTGGGATGATCAGCCGAGACCGAGACGTTACGCAGCATAGCCAACCTTTTTCATCGCATCAGGTTGTAAATCACCAGCAGGAGAGGGAGAAAACCGGAGGCCTGAGATGGTTCCAGGAGACCGATAGAATCCAGGAAGGCTTTGGCATCATCTACTGGAATCTACTGGAGTACTGGAATCGGTAAACCTCAGAGTTGTGGTTAGAAACGTCTGTAGGACACGGGAATGGGCAAAAGTGATAGACCGAGAGAAAGCCTTGCGGCACTGAGCCGTGACTTCCTTAGCCGCAGAATGAGAGGTGTCCTTCTTGGCTGCTTGAAGGATAGCTTGGTGGTCTGAGTATCTTAAAAGATTGAATAGAAGTGTGCAGGGCCTGTCTTTTGTTTTGGCGTGGTCAGAGTAAATACAGTGAGCCTGCATTATTTGAATGCCCATCCTAGTCAGGGTTGGGAACCTCAATGGAAGTGATCTGGTCAGTGCCCTCAGGTCCCTCTTTCAAACCAATCAGGTGAAGGTTATTGCGTCAATTTCTTTCTTTCAGATCCTCCATCTTAGCTTCAAACCAGTCGATCTTGGTCTCATGAATCACTTTAGCCCTCTTGTTTCTATCTACTTGGTTGCGAAGAGTAGCAAAATCAGATTGAAGGGACTTAAATTTCTGAGAAAAACTGAGAAATCAGTACGCAAAGCGGCCATTACAGCAACAGTCTCAGATGACGTTTTTTCAATCCGAGATAACACATGTTTCACATATTGGCGAGTGTACGACTTGCAGGCCTCACTAATGGCGGACAGGACCGGATCAATCTTATTTTATCCCCCCCTTAGAGGGAGAAGATTCAGAAGTCTTTTTTTCATCTTTTTTAAACCCTAACCCTAACCTAGAGTCGACATTCTTAGACAGTTCAGGTGTCAATATGTATATAAAAGAAAGATATAACAAGGGATTAAACCCTTCTCATAGAGCTAAAAGTGGAAGGGGAGTCGAGGAGAAAAAATTCTAGGCTGCCATCTCTCTCACAGGTAATGTGATCCTGCAGCACCACTCTTTTCTTAATTGGTCAGCTCCATCTACCTTCAAAATCACAACATAATGCGGATGGCACAATCCAGTGCAAACGGGAAGCACTTTGCCATTCTATTTGCATTTTAACACATTTCCTTAAAATTCGGTTCTAAATGTTTAAATTTGAAGCTATGCCTTTGTAACGCCTCCCCAGAATGGGGGCGTAAGAAATAGCACACTTAAATTATAAATGATCACAGCGCGACTGTGCCAGTTCAGTGTGATAAGGCACAGAACAAATTAGGATACCTTCAGGTTCTTTTAATTCAGAGAACAGATCTAAATTTGCAGCAACAAGGTCGCCAAGAAAATCACATAAATTCAGTAAAAGTTTGTTTATTGTAAGAAATCCAATAGCAGCAACACATTGTTTTAAAGGTACTTAAGATATCTATTCACCTGTAAGTAGGTAGTGAGACTGTGAATGGGTAACAACAAGATTCATATTAATTCAAGTCATGAATTTAACAAAGTGTAAGTGCAATAGCGCTGTTACCCAGTGAATAGAGGGAATATACATGTTCATAAAATAGTAGAAACAGTAATAAAAATAAAATACAGCAGTCTAAAAATCTAATACACACACCATGCCCATACAGGGGTGGGAACACAGAAAGAGAGAGAGAAACCAGCATCACAATATAGCCTATGTCTTAAGCCTCTCACATTCATTATCCAACACTGGCACACAATCAGCCCAATACTTATTGTCGGGAAACTCCATTTACTGTTCTGTTTCACTCTGTTTTCCTCATCGTTCCAAGCTCCAAGTTCCCACTCCTGCACAGACAGGCCGACAGACAGACAGACAGACAGACAGGCAAAACACAAACCCCAGGATGGCCACCCCATTTGTAAAAACACAGGCTATTCAGTTAGGTGCTTAAATGTATCAGTGAATCAGTTAGTCGGTGCTCAGTAAGGAAGATCAAGGGAAACAAGTGGAGAAGCTAACCTTTACTCATTAAAGTTACTTAAATCTCGGAAAATCAGTTAGTAACTTTAAATGTACTCAAATTGACTAAAGTACTGTATAAATTTACTCAGTTTAGAAAATTATAAAAATTAGAAAATGTACTTTTGACTCCTTTTAATAACCCCTTAACAAACTTTAAAGATTTAAAAGACTTCAGTCAAGCCCCCCCCAATTATTCTTTGTTCTAAGCTAAATAAATTCAGTTTGTTAAACCAGTCTTCATAACGCTTTCCTTTAAGCACTGAGATAAGTTCAAGGAAAAGATGCAAAGAGCCATTGTCATGACTGACTTTTGCATCTATTATGAATACAGCATTTGTAAAACAATACAAATTACTGTAAAAACAAAACTTTTTACACCATTTTTTTCTCAGCTCCTCCCTATATAATATTTTGCCCCTTATTGGTTTTCCATCTTGTAGGAACCTTGTAGGAAAGTAATTTTGAAGGATGTCATTCACAGACCTAAAATGAATGTAATGGAAAATGATGCCGATATCATCTGCAGGATGATGTAGTTACAAAAAACTGGATTGGGTGAGATGTTTTTTTTTCCACCATTGAATATTGAATTCTAACACTCTTACTTCTTAAAGAAAGATGTGCAGCAGAAATGCCAGCTGCTAGCCTTTTTTCTTTTGGCTATTTCACCATGGAATAAACATAACTCAGTTATTTTTATCTTAAGCATTTGTTTATTTCTCAGGGCTGGTCTAAGTCATCCATCTGTAAGGAATCTGTGGAAGCCATTATATCAACTGCCAATCTTCTTCAAAGCCAACCCTCCCATCAGAGCAAGTTGGTGTTGACTGAGCTAACAGGAATTGTGCTGTTCAAGGAACAGAGTGATATTATGAAAAAATGCATCCTTCAGACAATAGACGAAAAATAAAAATAAAAAAATGTTAAACAACAACAAAAAAAAAATGTCTCGCACAAATGTGAAGTCTAACTATAAGGTGTGGCGGGATACTCCGCTCCTGTGCATATTTTATGTTGTCTGTTATATGTATTATTGTTGTGGTGCACGGAGTGTGGGTTTTGTAGCACAGGTGCTGTTAAATGTATTTTTGTATTTAGGCACGGTGATTGCACAATCACTTCACATGCAGATTAAAGTTGGTATTTGTATGGGGGAACAGGGAGTGCACAATTCGTTCAAGTGCCAAGATTCAAGTGAATGACTGATTAGCAATTGATTCTCGGTGCAGATGCGTTTTATGCAGCCCGGGGGGGGGGGGGGGGGGGGGGGGGGTGGGGGGGGGGAGCTTAGGTTGGCCAGGGTGTCCTCGGCTCACCAAGCACCAGTGACCTCTGTAGTCTACCGGGTGTCTGTGGGCTTGCTTGTAAGCTGCCCAGAGCTGCATTGTCCTGCAACGCTGCAGTATGTAAAGAAGCGGTCGGCTGACGGCAGACACTTTGGAGGACAGCGTGTGTTCATCTTCACCGCCTCCGAGTCAGTGCAGGGGTGGTAGCGGTGTGCTGAGTCTAAATCATAATAAATTGGGAGAAACGAATAAAATAAAAAAATTGGCAACTACTGAATAAAAATAAAAATAAAAATAAATAATTCCCAATCCAGCTAAAGTCGTGAGAATACGTGGTTGGCAGCTAATGATTTATTGACAAATTGGCTGTCGACCATGTGTATGAGAAATACTGTGTAGCATATGGCAGTGGGATAAACAAGGTAATTAATAGCAGGTTAATCCTCGACCACGATATAAAAACCAGCAGCTTTTGTTGACCGGAGTTGGGTTGTTCAGAGGAGGAACGTACAAAGAACTCAAAGTATATAAAATACAGTTGCTACCTGTGCCGAATTATCTCCAGCATGGTACTTGTTTGTTGATTATTTTGTCTGTTTGTTTTGGCCACTGTGCCATTTTGATTTGACATTAATTCCACTGTAACCCATGAAGGAGTGAATATGGTAAGTTCCTTTATGTTTTTAATGTAACAAAAAGCCTGTTGGCTCTTATTATCTGTATGTCACACTTTACAGCTGTAAAGTGAGAGTTATAAATCTGAAAAACTGTATGTCTGGATTTAGCAGTCAATTTATATATTTATTTGAAACTAAACATTTATTTAACAAAAAACAAATTTATTTGCGAAGGGCAAAGATTTCATTTGTCAGGTAAATCTCGACTGTAAAAAAACAATTAAAAAATTGGAGCTTTTTTCTCTGGTTTATTTCACATCCTGGATTTAAATCTTGAAACTTTGCTAAATAGTTTCAGATTCATAAATTATATCTGAAAGTACACATTTAAACAATTATTTAAATGTTTTTCACAAGATATCTGAAAAAAAGATAGACATTTTTTGTTTAAATCTGGGAAAAAATGTAAGGTAAAACTGAGAAAGAAAAACATGTTAAAATGTTGACACTTTCATTTTACACTAGAGCTCTATAGACAGTCACTCTATCTCCCAGCTGGTTGCCAAATTGCACTGATTTGTAATTTATCAGTTTGTATTTGGCTTCATTACATTAGGGTCTAAGAGTAAGAAAAACACAGTAAGTGGGTAAATGTGTGGGTGGGAACTCTGTGCTGAGACTTTCAGTTCACAGTATGGCACTGTAATTTGTGTTAATGCTGAGTGAAGAATAATAAAGTGTAAAGCAACACCTCTAAGGAGGTGGTGAGAGTCACTGGCCCCAAAGGGAAGACACTGTGGCACAGGTGGCAGAGGGAAGGTGAAGGAAAGAAACACAAGCCAAAGGTATGACTCAGCACAGGGTTTAAAAATAGGTGAGCTACTTTATTCATCTGCATCCTGAACCATACCAATGCTCCAGATGAGAATAATCACTGGTCATACTAGCATAGTGCCTAAACATAAATAGGTTATTTTTTTTTAATCGAAATGCGGTTATCTTTTAAGCTGATGGGGTCTCGTTTAATGATTTATATAGTGGCAACCTTAATTGCACAACCCTAAAGTTAAACAAGTTAATCCTCATCTTGGTTTGTTTCCCCAAAATGATCAAAGTGGATTTGAAACCAGTTTATGAGATCTTATAACCCACATGACTCCACAGACCCTTCTTATATGTTACACCAGGACAGTGTTGATTCCTTTTCACATTATCAAAGTATTTCAATATATTTACCAGCATGTTAATGCCTAAATTGGCTATTTATGGACATTGAATGTTACCAATATAGGAAATTGATAAATACAAATCATGAAAATGTTCCAATAGATATATCCTGCATCAAGGTGACTGTATTTTGTTTCCACAGTAGTTTGCATCATTATGATAAAATTACCCAGAACACAAGCACCTCATGGTGACTGGCATCTATCAGCTTTGTTATTCGATGCTTACCTTAAAGAACCATAAGTAATTTGCATGTGGTCTTATCAGGGGATCATGCAGAAAACTCTGCACCTGTAGGGGGGTTACCAGCCTTAGGAGTGGCCTCAGCATTTATATAAGGATGGATAAGTGCAAATACTATTTGATTGACAGCATGAATGACAATTTGGATTTTCTATGCAAATTGTGCTATGACAACACTTCAAGCAATCAATCATACCTCCTTACTTCTAATGTTGTTACTAACATGTGTAAAGTTGCTACTTGCCATGTGAACTGGTAAAGTGACTTTTGTGAAATTTTACTGTATACAGTCAAGGGTAAGTGCACATAGCTTTCAACTGAGTAACAATGCAGGCATAAGCACTTAAAAATGAAGCCGAAACATAACATCATAAAATGCAAATTATTGTAGTTTATTTTAGGCTGTCACAGTTGCTTTGGCAGTGGGATACATTTAATGACACAGTAACAGGATTTCCTTGGGTTTGCTGCTCACAATTACAGGAACAGACATGCTTGCATCAGGCACGAGACAGTGTTGTGTTTGATTTACAGAATATTGGAGATTTGCCAGCTCTGGGTGACTAAGCCTCTATTTCTGATTTCCTGATCAGCAGTCTTGCTTCTGCACTTGCACTGATTAATTAGAAGGCATTAATTTTAGTAAATGCTGTTATCACAACAGGATAGTGGTGGCCACTAAAAGGTAAAAGGTACTGACAGTGTCGAACCAAGGGACTTTTTCAGCCTGAAAAAAGAAACAAGGACCAGGGGTCACAAATGGAGATTAGACAAAGGGGCATTCAGAACAGAAAATAGGAGGCACTTTTGTACACAGAGAATTGTGAGGGTCTGTAATCAACTCCCCAGTAATGTTGTTGAAGCTGACACCCTGGGATCCTTCAAGAAGCTGCTTGATGAGATTTTTGGGATCAGTAAGCTACTAACAACCAAACGAGCAAGATGGACCGAATGGCCTCCTCTCGTTTGTAAACTTTCTTATGTTCTTATGTTCTTATGACCATGAAATAGGATTTGGTTGACGATTTGGGTTCAGGTTGAAGCCATGGTCACATTTTTTTTTTTTTTTCTAGTAGTTTTTTTTATTGTGTATTTTTAATGATAATATACGAGTCAACCATAAAAGTGCTTTGTATAACAAGCTTAGTCATAGCACTTCAAATATTTTAATTGATACACTTTGCTTGCTTAAGTGGTTTGGTACAAATGTTTATAACTGTCTAGTCAATGGCCTACCATAATATATTTAATAGTGTTGAATACATTTGGAATGTTGCAGACACAAAAGTGCAAATATAGTGCAAGAATATACAAATAATATGGAAGCTATTGATTAACACTACAAAAGATACCATGTAATCAAAAAAGCACCTATGTAAAACATAGTCGATACTTTAATTTTTGCTGACTGAAGTTCTGTCTACTTTAAAAAGTTGGTACAGCTAAAATTAGCATAACTAATGCCTGTGATGCAAGGGTTTATCAAAGTTGTTGGTACAGTATATTACTGCCTCCTGTTGACAAAAAAAATGCATTTTCTTTATCGGTTAATCTGTTTTTCCTAGATGTAAAAATCCCCTTCATTGCTTCCAAACACATGCCTCATTGGTTGGTTTTACTTTGATCCTCACTTTGCAAACGAGGGATATCCGCATTGTCCCACAAATACCCTATGTCAGGGAGAATATTCTCTTCCTTTGCTTCCCTGAAGTAAGGAACATGTTTTTATGTCAGATTCCTGCCTCTGTTTAGATTATTAAAATAGACTCCTACATTTCCTGTACAGTTGTAAATGTTATGACTTTAATAAAAAACACAGTTTTGGGAAACAAGTTAATCCTCATTTAATTTTTCCCCCTAAAATGATCAAAAATGGATATGAAACCTGTTTACGAGATTCTTTTCCTTTGAAGTAAAATGTAAGTTTTTGATTGCTGATTTGTGATCCAAGAATAGATTGGAGTGTTTTTTGGAAGTCTCTGATCGCTGATCTGTGAGCCAGGAGTGGATTTGAGTATTTTTTGGAAAACTGATTGCTGATCTGTGAGCCAACAGTGGATTGGAATGTTTTTTGATCCTCTACTTGGAGCAGCTTGCAGGTTTCTGAATAGTGTCCAGGTCCCAAGTACTCGCAGACACCTCTTATTTTGTTTCATTTTTTTTTGTTATTTCTCATTGACACTGCTGATGGTACCAACAAGCAGCTTGACAGAGATGCTCTCTTGTCTCAGATATATCAGTGAGGATGAGGTTTATGCATATTACAGATTTTAGGAGTTCTGTGTAAAAGAAATTTGGTCAGAAGAAATCAGTGCTGATCACAGTAAATTGGGCTACTGTGGGGATGTCACGACAGTGTGTGCTTCAATCTGCTGTCATTCAGCACCTTGGAAAGATATGCCTTTGACCCCAAGTTTTTAAAAATGCAAGAGGTATTTGAAAGGGTGAGAGAGAAATGTTGCACAGCCTACGAGCCTGGGTGTCATCTTACAGTGAATGAAGCTGTACCCTTTGCGTGGCAGGTGCAGTTTCCATCAATACATGACAAAGAAACCAGCAAGATAAGGTATCAAACTCTGGCGTCTGGTGGATTGTGAGAGTTGGTTCTTCTGCAATTTGGAAATGCATTTAGAGAAGGTGGATGGCACAGCTGCATCACGTCTGGGAAACTCAGTCACTGTGGTTGGTAAAGCCTTATGTGAAAACTGTGGAGGAAATAACAATATATAATCGGTTTACATATATAGAAGTTCACAGAAAACATTTTATTCTCTCCAAGAGTATTACAGACACTGCTATTTCACAGGACAAAGCACCCAATGATTGCAGACTAGTGAAGTGCGGGTCAACCCGCGGGTCGGCCGAGTTTGGGTTAGATACATTTAAATGCACTTTAACTGCTCCCTGTTTTACTGTATTTAATCCTGCATTTAACCCAATCTGTAGTATTTTGTATTTCACGTGCACTGGTATCTAACCCTGATGTAACTATCAACACTGTTATCTGTTCTTGAACTGCCCTGATATCAAATCATACTGCGTTTTGTATTTGTTCTTATTGGGTCAATAGCAATGAACTTGCAGAGTTAGTATGGAGCTGGGTATTAAGTTGCATATCAGCTAGTACAGTACTATCTCAGGATCATCCCTAGCTGCTTACTAATTTAATACCAATTACAAAAAAAAAAAAAGCGGAACAAAGTTGGGAACTAGCTGATCCCCAGCTTTAGTACGGTACTAAGGATTATGGTTTGTTTTAGTGTGCTTCCAAACAGAAACTGAAGAGGGCCGGAGCTCAAAATGTGAGCGATCGGTACAAATTATATTTTTAAAGTGTGGTTTTTCATAAAGGTTTTTTTTTTTTTTTTTTTTTTTTTTACGAAACGTAAACATCTTAATTATTTTATTATTTAGATTTATTCATTATTAAGTTTTAAACTTGACGGGTATATTTACGCACAACAAATACATGCGCCAACAATAATTCCCTTGCGTCTTATTTTTTTAAAATCAAAATGAGACCTCTCCCCCCCCCCCCGCAACACCGACAAACTTGTTTGTTGTTTGTGACAGGAAACGGCTAAGCGTTTACGTCAAGCCAGAATGCAGGATGCAAAACAAAGGCAAGTACTACAGTTGAAAAAGAGATTCTTGGTGCACTGTTTATTTTCAGGAACAAAAAATAAACACAATATTTAAACAAACAAACACTGCTCACAGAGCGAAACAAAAGATGTAAATAAAAACAAAATCACAAACACAGGTCAGGCTGGGCAATCGCCTTCACTGATCCTATACTATTATTAATCAATCAATCAATCAATCAATCAATCAATCAATCAATCAATCAATCAATCTGCTCTCGCTCTCGCTCTCGCTCTCGCTCTCGCGTTTTCCAGTTCCAAACACCCACACGGAACCGAGAGCATAGCAGGCTTTTTATACCATGGCTGAGCGGTTTAACTAGTTCGTAATTATTCTATTACTCCTCGGCCACAATCTGCACGCGTTTATTTAATTACGCCTGGCAGAGGACTAGCTGGTCCCTCACCTCTGCCAGAACACACTTAAACAAAAACAATAACAAAACTTAATGCTTTGCCGTCATTTATAAATAAATACAATAAATAAATCATAATAATCAAACACAAAATAACACGATACAGGGGTGGAGGGGGAGACCCCGTTTTAAAAATAACCACACACAATATATTTAAGCAGAGCTTTCCTACCACCCTGCTACAGTGTTGTATGTAGTCTACACATTGAATAATTTTATATATATATATATATATATATATATATATATATATATATATATATATATATATATTATATAACGTGTTCGTCTCTACAGAGATGGGTCGTGGAGGCACCTCCAGGGGCTGTTTTTTCAAAGTTTTCCTCTGAACTAGGCCTACGTGAACCGGGATTTTGTTTTCTGACATTTTGTGTAAAGAAAATTAGCTGGCAAATTGATGTTTTTTTTTTTTTTTTTTTTTTCAGAAAATGTCATTCCTGGTTTACTTGGCATCTACAAAAAGGGTTTGTGGCAGGATGACTTTACAGGTGGTGACATCAGGCCAGAATGAGGAAGCACGCACAGGTAACTGCAGTTCAAAAGAACGCGCTGCACGCTGTTTATTAAATTAAATTAAATAAAATATTTTAACAAAACAAACACTGCTCACAGAGCAAAATAAAATATTTAAACAAAAACACGAATACAAAATAATACAATCATGCTGGGCAATAGCCTTCACTGATCTGTTACATTTAATTTTTTTTTTTTTTTTTTTTTTTTTCTCTCTCTCTCTCTCTCTCTCTCTCTCTCTCTCTCATGAAGTGCAGAGGGCTGTGGGTTTAAATACAGGTGGCCATCTGCCAATTAGCAATAAATTAAACAATTAATTAATAGGGAGATGGCCACCTTCTGCACAAGGTTTTTAATTGTGGATGGGACTTCCCATCCACGCTACAAAACACAAAAACAAAACAAAACCGCATGATTCCCCATCATATTTACACAGACAAAAACAATAAACAAAACACACGGTGGTTCACAGTCACATATACAAATACAATAAATAATAAATAAACACACATAAAATAACACAGGGGTAGAGGGGGAGACCCTGTTCTAAAAATAAACAAATACAAAATAAAAACAAAACATTAATGTGGCGGACGACACCACGCTCATCCTCCAACTATAAACACACTTTAAAATAGCAGGGCTTTCCTTTTTTTAGCAGACTTTAAACAGACTCTTTATTCTGTGTCCTTTTCCTGGTAGTCTCTCTCCACTCTCCTCCTTATCACCTTTCACACCCTCAGTTTATAAACACCTGTGCTAGCAGCTTAACCAGCTGCACCTGTCCAATTGTTTGGAAACTGGTGTCCATTGTGGCTCCCGACCTCTCATATGGATCCAAAATGGCAACCAGCAGCCACTCACCATGGTCCTAACACCACATAGCTGCAGTATCGCAGATACACCCATTACAGTATGTATAATGTTATTTTTCTGCCGATGGAAGGTTAACAAACTGGTAATTGATTTTATACCTGTACAAAGCTGTCACACCGTCTTGATAATAATAGGATATGACAGTTGTATTTAGACCGCCTGTATAATAAAGGAACATTGTGCTTAGACCTGTCAGATGTTTTTTAGCTGGTCTGTAAAATGTGCTTAATGTCTGTCAGTCACTGAGTGGTGCTGGCAGTGATTGTCATCTGAATGGCTCATTCACTCTATCAGATGAATTGGTTTAAATCCATTCATATGTTGTCATGGGGAACAGCATCCTCTCTGAAAGATATAAAAGACAATCACTGTTATTTAAATGGGTTTAAATCATTTGGTGGTCTTGTAATGTTTTGTACTGCCTTTGAACCACATACATTTATAAATTTACAGTTTCTATGATTAGAAAGTTGTGTGTGCAAATATTATATATTATAATATATATATATATATAAATATATAATATATATATATATAATTTAGTATATATATATATATATATATACACACACACAGTACTGTGCAAAAGTTTTAGGCAGGTGTGAAAAAATGCTGTAAAATAAGAATGCTTTCAAACATAGATATGTTAATAGTTTATATTTATCAATTAACAAAATGCAAAGTGAGTGAACAGAAGAAAAATTTAAATCAAATCAATATTTGGTGTGACCACCCTTTGCCTTCAAAACAGTATCAGTTCTTCTAGGTAGACTTGCACACAGTTTATGAAGGAACTCGGCAGGTAGGTTGGCCCAAACATCTTGGAGAACATCTTGCTTCTCTCTCTTCATGTAATCCCAGACAGACTCGATGATGTTGAGATCAGGGCTCTGTGGGGGCCATACCATCACTTCCAGGACTCCTTGTTTTTCTTTACGCTGAAGATAGTTCTTAATGACTTTCGCTGTAAGTTTGGGGTCGTTGTCATGCTGCAGAATAAATTTGGGGCCAATCAGATGCCTCCCTGATGGTATTTCATGATGGATAAGTATCTGCCTGTACTTCTCAGCATTGAGGAGACCATTAATTCTGACCAAATCCCCAACTCCATTTGCAGAAATGCAGCCCCAAACTTGCAAGGAACCTCCACCATGCTTCACTGTTGCCTGCAGACACTCATTCGTGTACTGCCGTCCTGCCCTTCGGTGAACAAACTGCCTTCTGTTACAGCCAAATATTTCAAATTTTGACTCATCAGTCCAGAGCACCTACTGCCATTTTTCCTTACCCCAGTTCCTGTGTTTTCGTGCATAGTTAAGTCGCTTGGCCTTGTTTCCACGTCGGAGGTATGGCTTTTTGGCTGCAAGTCTTCCATGAAGGCCACTTCTGACTAGACTTCTCCGGACAGTAGATAGGTGTACCGTGGTCCCACTGTTTTCTGCCAATTCTGAGCTGATGGCATTGCTGGACATCTTCCGATTGCGAAGGGAAGTAAACATGATGTGTCTTTCATCTGCTGCAGTAAGTTTCCCGTTTCTTTGTGCTTCTTCAGAAGAGCTTGGACAGCACATCTGGAAACCCCTGTCTGCCTTGAAATTTCTGCCTGGGAGAGACCTTGCTGATGCAGTATAACTACCTTGTGTCTTGTTGCTGTGCTCAGTCTTGCCATTGTGTATGACTTTTGACAGTAAACTGTCTTCAGCAACCTCACCTTGTTAGCTGAGTTTGGCTGTTCCTCGCCCAGTTTTATTCCTCCTACATAGCTGTTTCTGTTTCAGTTAATGATTGTGTTTCAACCTACATATTGAATTGATGATCATTAGTACCTGTTTGGTATAATTGTTTAATCATAGACCTGACTATATGCCTACAAAATCCCTGACTTTGTGCAGGTGTACCTAGAAGAATTGATGCTGTTTTGAAGGCAAAGGGTGGTCACACCAAATATTGATTTGATTTAGATTTTTCTTCTGTTCAGTCACTTTGCATTTAGTTAATTGATAAATCTAATCTATTAACATGTCTATTTGTGAAAGAATTCTTACTTTACAGCATTTTTTCACACCTGCCTAAAACTTTTGCACAGTATTGTATATATACACACTGTACCAATTACCCGTATACTTGCTGAAAACTAGTTTTTTTTCATAACTGACAAAGTTTTACGTCATATACATTTCTGTAAATACTTGAAAATGAAAACACATGTTACAATATACAAAACAAAACATAAGGAGTATCGAAATAATGTTCAAGAAAGTTGAAAATTGTCTCTAAATCTTGGATTCCTCAAAATAGCCACCCTTTGCCTTAATAACAGCCTCACAAACACAAGGCATTCGGTTAACAAGTTTCAGCAGGAAATCATCCGACATGTCTTCCCAGCTCTTCTGCAGCAATTCCCAGAGATGTAGGGCACTTGTGGGTAGTTTTGCTTTGATTCTTCTGTCCAGTTTGTCCCATACAAGTTCTATGGGATTGAGGTCTGGAGACTGGGGAGGCCAGGTCATTAGATTGAGTTGTCCTTCACTTTCCTTCTTCGCCAGATAGTTCTTGCACAACTTTGAGGTATGTTTTGGGTCATTATGTTTCGGGTAATCCTGATGGAATGGCATGCCACTGAAGTGTGCTATGATAGCCATGCTAGTTGAGCTTGCCATGGACTTGGTAAAGATCACCAACTCTGTCACCAGCAAAGCAACCCCAGACCATGACACTGCCTCCTCCATGCTTTACAGTGGGAACCACACATGCAGAACTCATGCTCTCACCCTCTCTGCATCTTACAAATACTCAACGATTGGACCAAATATTTCAAAGTTTTTGTCACAGGTCCATAAGAACGACTTCCACTCCTCAAACTTCCAGTTTCTGTGTTTTTTGGCCCAGGCAAGTCTCTTCCTCTTATTCTGCACTCTTAACAATGGTTTCTTTGCAGCAATTCTTCCAGTTAGGCCAGCTTCATGCAATCTCCTCTGAACAGTTGATTTTGAAACATCTGCACTTCTAGTAGCATTTAGCTGAGCTTGTATTTCAGGGGCATTTAATTGCCGGTTTCTCAGAATTGTGACTCAAATGAACGTGTTCTCTCATTCTGAGGTCACCCTTGGCCTGTCTGACCTTGTTCGGTCCTCAAGAGTGCCAGTTTCTTCAAATCGTATGATGGTCTTGGCCACAGCAGTTACAGACACTTGCAAAGTTCTTGCGATTTGTCTTAAAGATTGACCTTCATTTTTTAAAGTAATTACAGACTTTTTTCTTTGCTTAACTGAGCGTATTTTGCCATTTTCTGCTCCCTTACATTCAGGAATGACAAACTTGTGCCTATGCTACCAGTATTTATAGTAATCACGGACCCTCACCTGTTAACAATAATTGGTGACAAAAGGTTAATTAGGTAACATGCTAGTTAACTCAGAGAACATCTAACAAAGTCACTTTTATACTTAGGCCAGTGTTCTAACACCGTGTTATACACATTTCAGACTTGTAACTGACTTAGGCTTCTGACTGAAATCCCCTTGCTTTGGGTGACCATTTCATTGAAATTGACAAGATTTATATTTTCATTTAAAAATAAAATTTTTGAATGCAATTCACTAATGATTATCAACTTATATAAGTACACATATCATGTAATATTAAGTGTTTATAGACAAGTTTATACAGTTAAAGGCATAGATAATCATGAAAACCTGGTTTCAAGCAGGTGTACTCAAACTTTTGACTGGTACTGTATATATGAAAAACTTTTTTCCTCCTCACTATCAGCTTTGAAATAGAAATTGATCAGCACAACCAACCAGCCTTACTGCTTACATTTCTATTTAAACTTAAATATGGAATTTCTTGTTATGCCGTGTTGAAATTGTTACTATGCAGCTCAACAAACACCATTGGTGTCCCACCTTGGGGTAAATCCAACAAATCTTAACAGTGGCAGATATCACCCTCCTTTAAAATAGGACCCATCCTCAGGTTTTACACATTTTTACAGGCAGAAATGCACTGAAGAGACTCACATTCCTGGTTATATGATTCAGGTCTAGGTTCATGAATTTGTTTATTTTTATTTGTTTGTTTGTTCGATAAAGGAGTCCTAATCAGGTTTAAAATCAGTTTTCATACCTCATTAGCATGAACCCTTTTTTGTATTAAAATCTTCTATTTATCTTTTCTTTTTTTATACTGTAAGGATATACTGATACCTAATTATATCCTGTGTGGTAGGTGAAATTATCTGATTGCATTAAGTGTTATATTGCCAGTGAAGCCAGGAAAATTGATTTAAAACCCTTGGTTGGCAGTTGTTTAATTTCTATTGAAATGTGTGTGGTGGTAAGCTGATTAGGCAAATACAACTGATGTTTATGTAATTTTCATATATGGTAAAAAAACAAACAACTGTCTGCCACTCATCCTTTGGCAAATTTGTTTTATATTGCCATAGAAACATTCTGCTTTATATTTATAGTAGGAAATAACTATGCTCTAATAAGACCTGACTGCTTCAGCACAGTGACCTAATCATTTCCACTACTCCTCCATTCACAGATGGTTAAGCATAAAATTGGTCAATCAGTTTATTGGCTTTGAAGCTTTCATGTGTTTTTGAAACAATACGCCTCTGCCTTCCTCATCATGTTCATTCATTAGGTTAAATCCTGTTAATAAAAAGTTAATTACTTGAGTCACAAGGAGCACTTAATAATAACCAGCAATTACCAAGGTAGCCAACAGTTTATAATTTGCAGTAAACAAAGCATTCTCCCATCCCTAAATGTTCACGCTTTGGTCTGCTGCATTTATTAAAGGGATTCTTGCCACCCTGCAAATTGCATTTATCTTTAATATCTTATTTAAGAAAGGTGTTTCATCTGCTTCTCTAATATAATGTGCTATAATCATTCTGTTCATTTTTAATGACTTGGTCTTCTGAATTCAGCAGTAACTGCATCCTTGGTGAACACTTTTATATTCTTTTGTGTCTGCCTCATTTTAAGGTTCAGGCTTCAGCAAATATTACAGTAAGTAATTTAAAATTAGAGATAAGGAGCTGCAGTATTAAGGATCTGATGCTGCTCAGATCAATAAAATAGAACCGAAGCTCCCATCAATCAGGGAAATGCGTCTTGGTTACAAATAGCTCTCTCTCTAAAACAGAAAAAAAAGGTGACATACACCGCTGTTTTCTTGGTAGCACAACTTGTGCATCCACTTAGGATCTCACACAGATGGTTCTTGTATCCCATTTTATGCATTTCAAATGCAAAATGGGACTCATTTTGATTACAGAGAGAATGTGTTCTAATAGTGTGTTCACGTTGAGTTCAGTTCATGTGAAATATGCTGCACCGAGTTAAGACTTGACAAAGATGTAGCTAGCCAGTGACCTGTAAAGTTCTTTGTTCCAAGCCACCTTTTTTTACCTGATTCGACTTCACATTCAGTGCAATAGTCAGTATTGCAGTCATTCTGCTACAACTGTTGTTAAATATCAGGCATTTTCATGGAACAACCGAACATAAATGGATATTTTAAAATAGAAAAAGGCTTAATTGATTCATGAATTGACATTACTGTACTATATAGAAAGACATATTGTTTGTATGCTGTTCCCTTTGTGTGTGGGGGGATTTCAGTGCTATTACTCCAACTACCATAAGCACTATTTTTCTCTGATAGGAACAAACACCTTTTGAAATTCGAAAATTAATAAACAATAAATAAGAAGTGATAAACAAACCTGTGTGTACAGTAAAGAGTACAAAAAAGTCTTGCTGTATTTACCATACCCATAACAGTAAGTGAAGGGATCCCACTTTATTTGTAATGCTTTGTAAGGTAAACTGAAACCTGTATCTTAGATTTTGCTATTAATATATAGAACGTATATATATATATATATATATATATATATATATATTATATTATCTATATATATTATATATATATATATATGTGAAGCTTCAGCAGGTCTATCTATCTATCTATCTATCTATCTATCTATCTATCTATCTATCTATCTGTCTATCTAGCTATCTATCTAAGCAATAAGGCACAATATGGTGTGTGATATACTGTAATATCACCACGGACCAGATGCATGCTTCAACCGCCCAGGGCGTAGTGATATTAAAGTACATCACACACCCTGAAGTGCCTTACTGCACTTATAAATTGGGTTAACTAACTGCATCAGTCACACATCGATGCATCCCCCACCTGGTCACACCGTGTGTCGCAGTGGACAGGAGATGCAACTGACCAGAGAAGAACGGACATAGATGGGGGCAACGGCAAAAAAACATCCATTTAACCACCAAAGTCTCTGTTGTTCAGGGAGAAGCAGCACAGCGATCAGAAAGGCGAGTTTTGAATTGATTTGAATATTTTTTGCCTTTTTCCACTACTTTAAGTAATCATTGGTGTCCAATTCAGACTCCTTCAATATCTCATGTACACGTCGGTTTCCCAGAAAGTCAACATCTACATAAATCTCATCAGTCATGTTGCTATAAATTCCATTTTTTTTTTCAAAATTTTACTGCTGTGTGGATATTTATCAGTGATTTGTCCCTTTTTGAAAAGAAGTGCCAACCCATATGGTGTAATATCAACACCCCATGTGACCTGTTTTGACTAACAGTTTTGACACACAATTGCGTTCCTGCAGTTTAAGATTAAACTTTATTAATATCAATATATTGTACATAAGGCTTTTTTTAAACGATTCTACATAGCCATGATAGTTTCTACTTCCTTCTTCTTTGTAGCTGGGTGGTACATTTGCAGAAGGTCAACACCACATAGAAACTCAGTGGCTAAGAGGGTGTTTCAAACCAGGCTCTCCAAGGTCATTTTTTATATTTTTGTTAGC
The DNA here is from genome assembly GCF_017654505.1 of Polyodon spathula. Lineage (NCBI taxonomy): Eukaryota > Metazoa > Chordata > Actinopteri > Acipenseriformes > Polyodontidae > Polyodon > Polyodon spathula. The sequence continues at coordinate 86,724,360 of NC_054535.1, forward strand.
CCTAGGCCAATTTACCTCCCAACTTATCTCTTGGGAAACATTAGTATTTAAACCTGCAGGCAACCATGTAGCCTGGACTTTTCAGGATCAATTTGTTCAGGATAAAAAAAAAAAAAATTATTATTGAGTGTGTTTTAATCCAGGTACTGAAACCACTGAAGCAAAGAAAAGCAAACATAGATTTAACATTTTCAAATAGAGTGCTAACCAAGTTTTATTTTATTGACTTTATTATGGCTACCCTTCTCTTTTATTTGGCTGAGAATCTTTTGGTTCTTCACTCATTGTTTAGCTAAATGGCTGGAACTTTTGGTGTAGGTAACATGGTCTGAAACATTAAGTAAGAGAAGCAGTAACTGTTTTTTTGCTGTTCTATAATGTAACAAACATGTCCTGCAGTAATGGTATTCTGTATTTCTTAGAAATTCTTATCTACTTACAAGTGTAGAGACTACATAATTTCTTACTAATTATTTAAACTAATCAAGCGATAGCTACATAATTAATATTAAACAAACTGGTAATCAATAACATGCATGTTTTTTAGGATTGATGAAACAGACATACTCTTAGAGAATTTAGACTCTAATTTAAGATATTTATTTAACCACCTGTTCCAGTAAAAAAAAAAAAAACTTTTTGACTTGGGGGTAGGACCACAGGGAAACCTTTATTAAACCCATCTCAAAATAAACAGTCCTGCCGTTCCAAAGTGTTAAATCTCTCTTGATATGCTTTCAAGTGATGGTTTATTCATTGGGATTAGAATCCAATAAGATTCCATGTTGCATGAAGACAGTTGCCATCTCAAGTAACTGTTTTACATTCAATCCCTAAAACTACTAGGCATGGAGAAGCTTATCGGATCATATTAACAAAGACCCTTCTCTTGATTTTCCTTTATGCAACTCAATGCAATGCTGTGTCAACCACAGGGAAATAAACTAGAATGAGCATCCTGTTATTGGAAGTGATCTTAAATAAGCAATATAGAATAAAGCCTATTTCACTGTTGATTACTGTGTTGTAGTTTTACAACTGAATTTTTTTATTTTTATTGAGAAATCTCAAAGTTGAGAGAGGCCCAGGAATAAGTGGTAGGGAGGGCTGATATCACCATTGAGGTGCACTCTCATACTCTAGTCAGCACTGTTTCTGACTGCAGCAAGTGCCGTTGTCCCTCACCTTTTGTGAAAAAGAGACAATTACAAAAGGAACCAATCTTTTCGGTAGAACATTTTTTCTATAAGTTATTTGGAAAAATTGTATATAATATATATATATATATATATATATATATATAGATATATATATATATATATATTATATATATATACACACACATAGTGCCTTGCAAAAGTATTCAGACCCCTGATCAATTCTCTCATATTACCGAATTACAAATGGTACATTGAAATTTCGTTCTGTTTGATATTTTATTTTTAAACACTGAAACTCAGAATCAATTATTGTAAGGTGACATTGGTTTTATGTTGGGAAATATTTTTAAGAAAAATAAAAAACTGAAATATCTTGCTTGCATAAGTATTCAACCCCTGTGCTGTGGAAGCTCCCAGTTTGCACCGATGAAAGAAACTGACCTAACGAGGACACAATTACCTTACCATTGGCCTCCACCTTGAACCATTAAAGTTGCTGTCACATTTTCTGGATAAAAACCCCACTGTTGAAGGATCATTGGTAAGGTTGTGAATCTGATGGAAAAAGAAGACCAAAGAGCATTCTACAGAAGCTAGAGATAAAGTAATATAAATGCATAGATTAGGGAAAGGGTACAAAATAATATCCAAGTGTTTGGATATCCCAGTGAGCACAGTTGGATCAATAATCAGGAAGTGGAAGCTGCATCACACCACCCAGGCACTGCCAAGAAAAGGCCGTCCCTCAAAACGCTCAAACAAGAAGGAGACTTGTGAGAGAATCCACAGAGAGGCCAACAATCACTTTGAAGGAGCTACAGAGTTCAGTGGCTGGGAGTGGAGTAATGGCGCACCAGTCAACTATATCAAGAGCTCTGCATAACATTGGCCTGCATGGGAGGGTGGCAAGAAAGAAGCCGTTACTCAAAAAGTACCATCTGAAAGCGCGTATGGTGTTTGCCAGAAAGCATGAGAGTGACCCAGCTGCGATGTGGGAAAAGGTTTTTTCGTCAGATGAGACCAAGATAGAGCTTTTTGGCCAAAACACAAAGAGCTATGTGTGCTTCAAGACACACCATCCCGACAGTGAAGTATGGTGGTGGCAGCATCATGCTGTGGGGATGCTTCTCATCAGCAGGGACTGGGCATCTTGTTGCAGTTGAAGGAAGAATGGATGGAGCAAAATACAGGAAAATACTGCAAGAGAATCTGTTTCAGTCTGCTAAAAAACTGAAGCTCGGGAGGAAATTCACCTTTCAGCAGGACAATGATCCTAAGCACAAGGCCAAAGCATTGAGAATCTGTGGCACTATTTGAAAATTGCGGTCCACAAGCATCGTCCAACCAACCTGAACAACCTGGAGCAAATCTGCCAAGAAGAATGGGCCAAAATCACTCTGACACTGTGTGCAAAGCTGGTACATACTTACCCCAAAAGTCTTAAAGCTGTTATTGCAGCGAAAGGTGGCTCTACCAAATATTAATGTGTGGGGGCTGAATACTTATGCAAGCAAGATATTTCAGTTTTTTATTTTTCTTAAAAATATTTCCCAACATAAAACCAATGTCACCTTACAATACTTGATTCTGAGTTTAAGTGTTTTAAAATTAAATATCGAACAAAATGAAATTTCAATGTATCGTTTGTAATTCAGTAATTGGTCAGGGGTCTGAATACTTTTGCAAGGCACTGTATATATATATATATATAATATATATATATATATATATATATATATATATATATATATATATATATATATATATATATATATATATATATATATATATATATATATATATATATATATATATATATATATATATATATATATATATATTGATAAATGTGTCGTATATAAAAGAGTATAGAATGGAATAATCACAGCAATATAATTTTCTCACAATCTTACCTTATTAGTGTTTGGTATATGTCTAAACACTGATGCAAAAAGATAACAAAAGACATTTTGACCAAGGGTTGACCTTCAATGATTGGTTGACTGCCATACTGTAATATGCATATTAGTAGGCAAAATTCCTTAGTATTGGGAATGATCACTTATTAGGGTGGGGGAGTGTGGCAAAGTGGATGATTATGAACAGGTGTAAAGGTGATGCAGATTGTATAAGGGTGTCTTTATTTTTATAATCTCGGTCTGGTGACCAAAACAATAATCCCCGGCAATACACAGCAATGTGTAATGCACAGGGTTAATAACAACGGGTTGCAGTCCCAAACAATAAACACAGTTATCTCTCCCACAATATACAAACATGGTCACCAGTCCTGGGTGCCTGCTGTAGTGCTCGTGGTGGGTGATACAGTTTAATGTGTGACAATAGTGTAGTGCTGTTCCGGGTTTTATGCTGGCCCTTAGCAACAGCTCCGGAACGTGTTAGCCGTCTATTAAAACACAAATAACAATTATAGACAAGACAAACAAACACTCACAATATTTCACAATTTACTGCACGGGTCCTTCAGGGTTATATTTCGTTACCAAAGCGAAGGACGATTCTCCGTCCCCCTTATATTGTGTCACACATGACCCCTCTGTAAATGAATGCACCTGCCTTGACAATCTGCAGCTGCTACATTGTTTCCCTTCCGGGTCAATACGTTCTTGCAATGAAGTCTCACCTTCTTCCAGATTGACCAACTTCCCGACCTGGGGAAAGAACTGTCAGGCCAGCCCGTCCAAAGAACTCTGTCCTCGCTGCTTAGCACCCTCACAGGTTGGGAAGGAGATTAACAACCAAGATTAATTGTATTTTTGTCACAGGGAGTCACCTATGTAACCAATCCATCTGAGGGTAGGCATTTTGGGGTTGGTTAGCAGAGCTATATCTCACCCTTTTCATCTATTACCATATTCCTTTTAATTTAAAACACACCGTATAAACCCAATTCTTCTCAAAAATGACCTGTGTCTTAAATTAGAGTATAGTGATGCGTGCATTAAAATCAGTAACAAAAGATGTGAGTGCCCGAACACAGAAACAGTAATGTGAATGACTGCCTGAGAAAAGTAAAAAAAAAGGTTAATGCTTGATCTTAAAACATACATGACATACAGGCATATCTGCCCCTCTTGTGTGAGTGGATTATTAAAGCATAAAAACAGCCTGGTGCACTCCTTCAAAAAATGTACATCTCTAACCAACCCGACAGAACAGACGATTACATTGTCTGACAGATTTTCAGCAATAAAGAGGATGACAAAGATTGATTTGCTGTTACATAAATGTTCATTAACCAATATACAAAATGCTTTACCAATATGCTTAATAGAGGAGTTTGTAGAATTTAATTGCAAAACATTGAGTATTTATTTGTATAAATGGCTCTTATAAGCGTAATAGAGGTTGTATCTTTGTAAATGCATTACTGTATTATTCCAAATGAATAACACATTAAGGCTTGCTATGTTTTTAAGTGAGGTTCAGCCCTCTATACTAATCCTACAAAAGACCAAGCCCATTTTTCACAAAACAACTTTCTCCCACACTTCCCCACACCTTTAGTGTTGCTCCTGAAGATCCAGAAAGCAAAGCATTCTATTCTACGTTATACTACATCTGTCAGTGCTGTACCTCGATCCAACCTGAACCAGAGTCTAAGGCCTAACTGTAATAACCCCTATAGGATCAGGATTTCCTTTGGGTCCAGGAGATAAGGGAGCTAAAGTAGTTATTATGGTAGATTACTTTCTGTGGTTGTACCTCCATAAGATATCTGCTTATTTTCTTATTTTCCATCTTTCATGTGACCTCAGGGCACATATTTTTTCACAGTGTATAAGGAACAGTGTAAAAGGCAAAGTAGACCGAGTTTTTATACACGTAAGACTTATTTTTCTTTCTTCAGTGGTAGTAGGCTGTTGAAATCTCACAGGAATGTGTTCATCAATAAGGTTACTGTTTTGGTACGGCCATTTTTAGTACATTTCAGACAAGGTGCTGGGAAATAAAGCAAAAATTAATTATTGTAGTTTTAGCTACATCAAAAAACACAATAGCTTTTAAATAGTACTCCAAAACAAATAATTTAAAGACTATTGCTTTTGAGAAAAAAACAGTTTTCCACGATTATGAAACAACGTGCTGTAAAGAAAACCTCTAAGTCGATAAACTTCTGTTCGATTCATTTGTTCTTCTGTCTTTACAGAAAACACCTCACTTTTTTGTATTTTATGTTTCTTTCCTACTGCAGAGTCAACGGCTTGTAGCTTCCATTTATGTAAAGCACTTTCAGTATGTTTCCCACATCTTGCTTTTCATTTGTAATCTAAAGGAACATTACATGCTGTACAAAACATCATGCCACCACTTTGTTGAATGGTCCCTTTTGGATATTTTCCACATCTTTGCTTAGCAGTGATATTTGCCACTTTGGTCGCAGCCGCTGTCACCATTTTTCACTCCATTTCTCTCCACAAACTTCCACTCCACTCATTTATATGCTTGCTCGCTCAGCTACAAATTTTATTGGCTGACATAGCCAAACGTAAATGGTGCATGTTAAACAACCAAATTTACATATACTCGCAGATTTAAATTTTCAATGCATGACATACTGCATTTTTGAAAGAAAATAAAGGAAGTGCCCAATCAGATGTGTTTTTACATCCATTTCCAAGATTTTACGGACCTTATTAAAACTTTGGCCACTTTGACAAAATCTTCATCACTGATCCCATCAACTATAGCTTTTCTCTGACTATGTTTCAGGTAAGAATTTCAATGTTAAAGTTACAGTAAGTGAGAAGCGCACCCTCGAGTGAGCCTTTCTGCTCCAAGTTAATATAGCCTTACAGTAACTATCCAACGTTATCTGAACTTCAAATACTTACCTTTAGTTTAAATTCATTTAGATTTCAACAACAATGTTTTAATGGCATTTGAAATATACAGTAACAGCTGACATGGACTACCTTATTTAGTGCTTTATCATTTAGTTTCATGGGACAAAAAGGTCATTTACTACCAGGAATGAACTGATTATGGATTAAGGGATACACAAATGTTTTGTTTGACATAGGAAATACAGGGCTGGCATTGTCATTTGGTTTGAGGTATATACATCTTTATAACTAATTAAGTGCTTGTTTCTAACATAGTAGGGATGAAACTAAAGTGTTTTGGGTGATTTAATATTCTGAGTTATTATCCTTTTCCTCTATGCTGACAGCCTTTCTCATTTTATTCAAATCACATCACAATATGAGCTTTCGTTTCTGCCAGCCCCACCTACGTCCTCTTTCTATACTGTATATAAGCAGAGTAGGCTAGGATTGGCGAGTGAGATTATATTGTCCCATGATGTGAATTGGACAAATATGACAAAAAGAAAAAGAAGCCGAAAGAGTTACTTCAGGTATGTTTAATATTATAAATGTGACTTATTTATAAACTATTGGTATTTTTTGATAAAATTGATAAAATGTGTATGTAATTATGATGATGATGATGATGATGATGATGATGATGATAAGGGTCTGTTTACGTAGAAAGAAAAAAGAAAAAAATGAATTCAAATAGCTAATTGGCCATTTTGCTTTCGGGTTTTAGGATGTGTTGCATACTTGAAATATCCGTGGAATGTTCAGTAAACCGTTCGACTAGCTGTGTTCAAAGCTAACACAGTTCGTTGTGAAAGTTCGCCTAGTTGAATGCACCTCAGGTGCATTACATCCTTAAAGTCCATGGAGTGTTTCAATATGACAATCCGTTGATCTGTAGAGTGTGTTGGGTATTGCTTGGATCGACAAACATTAAACTGAAATATAACATTTCCATTTCCAAGACCTTAATTTAGACAAAACTCAATCATCAAAAATAATGATGAATTTGGCCAAGATCCCACACCTTACTTATTATACAGTAGAGACCATTTTAATATAAGAGTATAGTCTGTCTGGGTTCAGGTCTGTTTGCCTTTCTATGCCTGTCTGTCTGTCTTTATATGTCTGTCTCACCAATTGTATGGAGTTGCTTTGTTTTTGCAATACACTTTTGCCATTGTTTTGTTTTTGTTATTGTTTATAACCACGTATAACGGATCCCTAAACTACAGTGTTACCGTTATTGCTTGGTTATCTGTACTAGGCTGTATCCTGGCAACTGCTTGTCATCCAATGCCTCTAAATTAAATTTGCAACTCCATCTTTACACCTTGTGCAGCACTCTTTTCTACTCCACAGGTGTGATATTTAAGCATAAGAACCCAGTAGAAGTACCATTTCCATCATCCAATATGTTGGTGTTACTGATTTTTGTTTTGTTTTTGTTTTTTTGTTTTTTTGAGGTTCCAAGCGGATAGTGTTTTAAAGTTTTAAAGATTTAAAGAGAATACAGCAGTTTAATACCACAGTCTCTAGACTCAGAAGAAAAATGTTCTGCTTGCAATATACCGCTGGATTTTAATATTTACAAAAGCCATCAATCAGAATTCCCCAGCCTTGAGTATATATCTGAACACAAACTATTCAGCTCTGTATCAGAACAAGGAACATATTACAGCATTTTAATAACTTTCTGATTTTTGGACTGGTTACTTGCACTTTACATCCAGTGTTGCATCACATTGAAATTAACACAACAAAAATAAATTTAATAGCAACTAACAGTAACCTGTTAAAAAACAATGAATGTCTTATTTACAAAAGATCTGATGATGAGCGTTACAATGGAGCTTTTCTGTTAACACTTTAGGGCTGCTTATTATTGTTTTATAAATATATAATAGATGCATAATAACTGTTATAGAGTGTTTAAAAAAGCCTTATAGATGGATTATAACAATGCAGTAACCATATATGGAATTACGTTTAACCATTCCAAATTACAATAGGTGGCTAAAAACTGCAGTCTTTATAAAAATATAATTCCATCTATGGCTATTACATGGTTATAAATGATCTGTAATGTTTTATTAACACTCTATAACATAGCTAGTAAGCATATATTATATATTTATAAGACATTTATTAAACATCAATAAGCATTACCTTAATATAAAGTGTTCAAGTTTTTCTTTAGTATAACCTAATATAAACATTTACTAATATTGTTTTTGAACAGGCATTTATTAATTTAAATTTGAAAAGCCATTTACTGGTATTGCAGAAACACATTTTCAAATGCAAAAGCTGCAGTAACAGTGTAAGAAAGGGAAGGCATGGGTATTTTAGTAAAAAGATGGAACATTATCAATACAAATGCGGTTACATGTTTAACTATCATCAACAAAACAACTTAATTATCTTTGACAAGACATGGAAGATTAGTCTTTTTGACGTTTCCATTCCGTTACAACTGTCCCTCTTGTATGAACCTTTTCTAGAGACATAATTAAATTATTCCACAAAAATGCCTAGGTGCTTAAATAATGAGAATTGATTTGGACTGGGCTGTAATCAATATCTGCTTGGTTTATATTAAACCTGCACTGCTGATTTTCAAAGTTATGGGGTAATTGATGTAGCTGACAATGAAACCACTCCATGTGTTTAAAATGTTAACAAGGATACAGTATTTAAAAAAAAAAATCCTTTAATTTATTGTGTATTTAAGTGTTTATCAAAAATATTGACTAATCTGCCTCCTGCTGTGTTCGGATAATATGTTATTGAGCATCTAGTAGATATATTATGACCTCTTTCTTCTCCAAGCCAAACAAAAGCTATGTGAGAAAAACAAACGTAATAGCGCAAGATGAATCACACTTGCAGTATGGTACGCTTTCAGAAAAGAAGGCAGGCATTTCAGGAAGGATGAGTCATGCATCATTGGTTCCCATTTTTTTTCAGAGGGAGGTCTAAGCAACTTTTGATTTTTTTAAAACTGAACAGAAATGCACATGTTCCATACTTTAGGTGAACTAGCACATTAGAGGTGAGATTTTTATTTTAAAAGGCTTTTTAGGGTGCTATTACAACTCCTGTTAAAGCCAGATGTATACTAAGGATGAGCAATAAATACAACAAACCATAACTATTAAGTTCACATAATATATGATTTATATAATATAACTATATATATATATTATATATATATATATATATATATATATATATTATATTATTATAGCGAGTCTGAACACTAATTTTCATTCACTGTGTTGAGTTTGAAAAATAGTCGGAATGACATTTACAAAGCTGTAAACCGAATGAATTCTTCTGTATCTTTTTGAAAACTTGTATAATTTATAGCACAAAACAGACGTTGAAACCACTCGGGTGCTACATATATTTGACTTTTTCTTTCCAACATAAGGTGGCCAAATAAATGTTTAACATAGCACTAGCTTGTACGTTAAAACATGTTATGCCTATTTAAGCAAATTAGAAAAACAGTATGGATAACAAGCTGCGCTGTTTTTTTAAAACCTTTAAATCTGTTAACCTGTTCTGCAGTCCTACAGTACCTACACCAATTTCAAACACCATTTCCATCACTTCACACCAATTTAAATCAATTATTAATACTGACTGTTAAGCGTCTAAACACACACTTACTATCTTATAATCATGAGGTATTCAACATATTTCATAAGGTATATTTGCAAAAAAAAAAAAAAAAAAAAAAAATTGCACTCTTACCGTAAACTTTTGAATATCTATATGGGACTGTGACAAAGTGCCCGCACTTGTATATATTATTTGTTATATGTTGCGTGTGCTGTGTTAAATGTTGGTGTATAGTCATTGGTACACGGGATATAAACGGGTCTGTGTTTCACGTGTGTTTAGAAATGTATAATTGTATTTAGGCACGGGATTGTAATTAGTAATTGAATTCCAGCACAACAGTATATATAGATGCACGTTTTATTCAGTCGGGGTTGGGGTAAAGAGAATAATAAGAATAATAATAAAAATTGTTTGTTCACCGTTTTTTGTTTAGTTATTTTTGTTTGTTTGTTTATTTTGGCGAATGTGCCGTGTCCTGTTTTTGTATTGTTACAACCTTTTATTTTCTGTCTGTTTGTTTATTTATTAAATGCTGAGCGAAAGCATTCGCTCAGCTCCACCAAACTCCACCTCTCTCTCTGTTTATTTTTCTGTTTCTGGTCTGACGCCACCCACTCCGACCGTCTTTGTGACACATGGTGTCAGAACCGGGATAACAGCGCCTCCAAGCGTCAGACCAGAGCAGGAACCGCATTTTTTGGAAAAAATAAAAAAATAAATAAAAAATTGGATTACAAAAAATATATATAAATAAATAAAATGGGATGGAAGGAGAATAAAGAGGTGAAGGACAGGGAGGAGGAGTGCCGCCTAAGGGCCAGACATCCACCCCGATGTAACAAGCCATCGCCGGGGTGCCTCCTCTGCAACCAGGACCATCTGTTCGCCAACTGTCCCTTCCTCTGCCCATACCAAGAGAGAGGGGAGGAACTGGCCCAGGAGAGGAAGGGGAGGAGGAGGCAGAGAAGGGGAAAGGAGAAGAGGAAGGCAGAGCATCCACCACCCAAGTCTCCACCAGCAGAGGAAGAATGCCTGCTGGTTTTGCCTCCAGAGCCAGAGGGAGAGGAGCCGTCTCCAGCACCAGAGGGAGATGAACTGATGCTGCCGTCTCCAGTGCCTGAGCGAGAGGCCCAACCGCTGTCATCCCCTGCAAGTGAGGGAGAGCCGCACCAGTCCCCTGCAAGTGAGGGAGAGCCGCACCAGTCCCCTGTAATAAGGGTAGACTACATGCCGCTCCCACCTCCACCAGCAGGAGACTGCACGCCGCTCCCACCTCCACTGACAGGAGACTACATGCCTCTGCCACCTCCATTGTCAGGAGCAGAGCAGCAGGAGCTGCCTCTGCTTCTGCCACCTCCATCTGCAGGAGCAGAGCAGCAGGAGCTGCCTACGCCACCTCCACCGCCAGGAGCAGAGCAGCAGGAGCTGGCATGCCTCCGCCACCTCCACCGCCAGGAGCAGAGCAGCAGGAGCTGCTTCTGCCACCTCCACCAGCAGAGGGTGAATGCCTGCTGGGTCCCAGTCCACCAGCAGAGGGTGAATGCCTGCTGGGTCCCTGTCCACCAGCAGAGGGTGAATGCCTGCTGGTATCACTTCCCCCACCAGCAGAGGGTGAATGCCTGCTAGTATCACTTCCCCCACCTGCAGGGGAGGCATGCCTGCTGGTAACACTTCCCCCACCATCACGAGAAGAGGAGCTGGAGCTGCCTCTGCCTCCATCACCATCAGGAGGGAGAGAAGCAGGAGCTGCCTCTCCCTGCACCAGAAGGACCAGGACTAGATGCTGGCGGTCCTCAGCAGCCCTTGTATAGGCTGCTGAGGGAAGCACTGGGAAGAACCGCCTGGCCGAAGTGGCCGAGACGAGGGCCAACACCTGCACCCCAGCTTGTCCTGACTTCCTGCCTCGCTTCGCCCAAGAATGCCTGCCTCGCTTCGCCCAAGGATGCCTGCGCATCGCCTGGGGTTGCCCGCTGCTCAGCATCGCCTGGGGTTGCCCGCCACTCAGCATCGCCTGGGGTCGCTGCGACTGCTTCGCCTGGGGTTGCCAACCACTCCGCGTCGCCTGGGGCTGCCTGTTGCTCCGCATCGCAGCAGGAAGTACTGTGGCCGGAACCCCACCAAGGGGAGCTGCCGGCCACGAAGAAGGGGGAGGAGGTCTGGAGACCAACAACCCCAGCAGCAGTTTCACTGCCGGAGATCTTGGGGGAGGTCAGGAGACCTGCTCCCACTGCAGCAGTTTCGCTGCCGGAGATTGGGGGGGAGGTCAGGAGACCTGCTCCCACTGCAGCTTCTTTGCTGCCGGAAGTACTGTGGTTGGAGCCCCACCAAGGGGAGCTGTCGGCTCAGAAGAAGGTCAGGAGACCACCCCCCAAGCAGCCTTTCCGCTGCCAGGACTACCCTGGCAGGAGTATGCCACCCCACTGTCAGCATTATTGCTGACAGCCTTACGACCTGTGGGCCCCTTGAAGCCTCCTGTCCTGGCCCAGGACTTTGTGCTGGACTTTTGGGCTTTTAATGGGGGAGGTGGCCATTGAGGCTATGTGTGCTTTGCACGGGGGGGGGGGGTATATGTGACAAAGTGCCCGCCCCTGTGTATATTATCTGTTATATGTTGCGTGTGCTGTGTTAAATGTTGGTGTATAGTCATTGGTACACAGGATATAAATGGGTCTGTGTTTCACGTGTGTTTAGAAATGTATAATTGTATTTAGGCACGGGATTGTACATCACTTCACGTGCATTTAAAGTAGTTAATATGTGAGCATAAGGTTTCCATAATTAATTCACATGCTGGGATTCGAGTGAATAATTAATTAGTAATTGAATTCCAGCACAACAGTATATATAGATGCACGTTTTATTCACTCGGGGTTGGGTGTTTGGTGAGTGGAGAACGGGATTGGAGACGGAGGTAAAGAGAATAATAAGAATAATAATAATTGTAAAATATCTGCTCACCGGGTTTTGTTTAGTCCGTTTTGTTTGTCTGTTTATTTTGGTGAATGTGCCGTGTCCTGTTTTTTGTATTGTTACAACCGTTTATTTTCTGTCTGTTTGTTTATTTATTAAATGCTGAGCGAAAGCATCCGCTCAGCTCCACCAAACTCCACCTCTTGCTGTTTATTTTTCTGTTTCTGGTCTGACGCCACCCACTCCGGCCGTCTTTGTGACAGGGACTCAGATTGGTGGGAAAAATGAACGTTAAACCAGCCAAGCATTGTCCTTTTGAATGACATTGAAATGCAACTAAATCCTGTATTTTAGGCCTTGGTGATACTGCAACAGGACCATCATAGCCTTGTTTACCTGTGTATCTGAACACTGTCTTTGGTAAGCAAAACCATTCATTTTCATCAGAATATTAAAATATGATTTCATATTTTGAGTACAGTAAGCAGGCAGATGTGGTTTTCTGCTTTCCTTGCTGACACTTTTTCAGAAGTTCAAAAGACCCCGCTTTCACTGAAAATGGAGTGAAGGACTGGAAAAATCTAAAGAAAAAACTTCAGAAACATTCATAATCTGGCACCACAAACAGTGTTCTGAAAGGTGGCATTTGTTCAAACAGTTGAAGGAAGTATGTTCTGATTGTAGCGTCACATGCAGTATCAAATTCCCACAAACCGTTGTGCTTTAAAACAGACAGTATGCTATGAAAATATTTTGCCACACGTTCTGTAAAAACAGATTTGGATCAAGCTGTTTGTATAGATAACAGCAATTCGAATAAATGTAGAAATTGTAAAGAGGATGTTCCAGGCAAGGGAATGAGTGAAAAGGAGTCAAAGTTTTCGTCGGCTGCCTCCTGCAGTGTTATGGGGGGCTCAGATTGACAAGAAGAATGGACGTTAAACCAGCCAAGCATTGTCTCCTCCAATGACATTGAAATGCACCTAAATCCTATATATATGATTTTGATATCCCAGCTGCCCTAACGGTCTGGCGGTTGCTCAGTAGAAAAACGAGAAATATGTTTGTTAGACCTGCTTTGCGTGCTTGTGGGGAAAAGAAGAAGGATCTTCTTCTCTCACAAATATTTTTTGTGTTGGTCAGAACAATTTCTTGTGAGGGTTTGGGAAATTTATTTTAGGGAAGCTTAGCCTCCACATACCTCTTATACGCACTGCCTATTTCACCTGCAAACCATATGTCCCTCATTATCTAAACAAGCATGTCAGTGATATTCAAAATGAGACCTATCAAAAATATGAACACATGACCTCAATCCACTGTATGCACATCCAAAGATGCTTGAGATGTCTTCATAAACCCCCAGATTCAGATGACAAAGTATGTCCAAATTAAGTTAATTTAAACACAAAAATAAAAGGTTCAAACAGAAAAACACTGCTCACAGAGCAAAATAAATATTCAAACAAAAACAAATCTCGAACACAAAATACTACTATAATGTACAAGTCAGGCTGGGCAGTAGCCTTCACTGATCCTACTCTCAGTTTGGTTTTGTTTTGTTTTATTTTATTCACTCTCTCTCTCTCATATAGGTTCCTCCTCCGAACACCCACCCAGAGCGCAGAATGCTGCAGGATTTTATACAGGTAACCATCTCCCGATTAGCAACAATTAATCAATAAATTAAACCGGGAGATGGCCACCATCTGCACAAGGTTTTTGCATGATGGGGCTTCCCCATCCACGCTGCCAAACAACAATGCGGCCCTTTGCTGTTCTATTCATATACATAATAAATCATAACAACAAAACATTGTATTTTTAAATCCAAAACAAAATACATTCAAACCAATACTAACAATTAGCTCTTCCCAAACAATACATTTTAAATCATACAATAACAATCATCTGCTACAGTGCAGTACATACTGTAAATATAATTTATATGTTTCAGAGTATCCATTGGTATTTATTTAGAGTTTCTGCATATATATTATGAAATCAAAATCAGAGTGTGGTGATATAATTAAACTATATTCTCCAAATAAACTGTTGTATTGCATATGAAGACTTGGTTTATTGGTTTATTAAATTTCCTTCTACACTGAGGGTTTAATTTATTTTTACTGATTGAAAGACATTATGATTTATGAAAAGTTTTAGTATGCTATATTAGAGTGTAAAACTTCAATAAAAGCCAGTCTCAACATTAAATAATATTTAGTAATTGCAGGCCTGGACTGTAGAGTCATAAATACATCAGTCATTGTGCTACCCTGCAGGGAAAGCAAATATCACATTATTTTGTAATGGAAAAAAGAAAGCGGTTCAACCTGCATAATTTATAGGAAGAGTATATTCAGAAGAAAGCTTTCTCTAGTCCCTTAAAAGCAGTCTGATCTTTGTGGATAATTTGTGACAAGTATTCCAACGATGAACAACAAACCTGAAGAGCTATCCAAATGAAAGATATTGAAATATCAGTGATTAATCAGATTGTCCACAGAACTTGATCTATGATGTAAAATCTATAAAACAATTTCAAATACCCAGCAGAAAAGCACAGATCTTTTTTTCAGTTAAGATGTGAATTAAGTTGATAAAATAATGAATGTGAATTACATGTACCTTATTGAAATGCCAACTGCTTACTCTCTTTTTTGAACAATAACTGGTCCACTGGCAGTTGGAATTTTATACCACT
This sequence comes from Polyodon spathula, assembly GCF_017654505.1. Classification (NCBI taxonomy): domain Eukaryota; kingdom Metazoa; phylum Chordata; class Actinopteri; order Acipenseriformes; family Polyodontidae; genus Polyodon; species Polyodon spathula. Next base: position 86,739,614 of record NC_054535.1, read on the forward strand.
TTCAAAAACGTGGCCATAAAAACTTGAAAATCTAATCACAAAAAAAAAAAAAAAAAAAATGTAATCTGAGAAAGTTACAGAGACTGTGGGACTCTGGAAGTTGGTATATACAACTAAAATAAAAGCAATGCAGCATTCAACCAGTAAATAAAATAGAAACATTTTCTCTGCTCTTATTTATTTCAGTAACTGAATCTCTCTTCCGAATTTATACGGCTTGTTATAGATATTTACTGTGTTATCTCTGCTAGTGAATCAAGCAGCCTTAACATTCTGTGGTAACAGCATTACAAAGTGTAACCGTGAGATTTGTTGCAACTCCCAGTTATTTGTTTGTTTGTTTTTTTAGATTCATATTTTGTTAGTTTTTTCTTTTCTTACAAGGACAACAAAAAAGTAAAGCAATAACAATACATCATGGATATACAGTGGAAAATACAGAATGAAATTAGTTAAGTAATAAAACAAAGAAATAAAAAAACTTCAGTGTAGAGCTTCAGTTGATTTTGTGGGATAATATCAATATCTACAACCCACTGCACCTCCACCCTCTGCACGCTTAAAAGTTCATGCACCCATTTGTTCCCTCCAGGGATTTGTCGGGGGAAGAATTTATGAGAGTCAAAATTTGTGTGATCTTTACACCAGATCCCCTCAGTTCCCTGTCAAAATAATGAAGGCAGAGTATTTAATAAATAAAGGCAATCAGATACAGCCACATATCAAGGAGTAACAATCAGATTTGTATTGTTTCCAATCAAGAAGGATGGTTCTCCTAGCTGCCATAAAACAAGAGGCAGCATGATAGTATTTGGCAGATATCAAGCTGCCCCCCCGGTCTCAATCCCAACAGAGAAAGTGGGATCTCAAACCCCAACATTTCAGACAACACACCAACTACACAAGACAAGTAGTGATAGGTTGGAGGGCAGTCCCACATAAGAGGTACCAATATGCACCTCACACCAGACCCATGCCAACATAAGTCAGGCTGTGCTTTACCCATTTTGAGAATGCTTGATGGTGTCATATGTACTATGTAGGATTTTAAAATGAATGACTCTTACACATTTTTATTACACATTTGGAAAATATTTCTGACAGATTGGGAAAAAAAAAACATGAATCTTTCCACATTTCCCATTTGCCATCTTTTTTTTTTTTTTTTTTTAAATAAAATTCCAATCTTTCTTAGTGTCTGGGAGAGGCCTGTCTGTACCACTTTTAATAACAATTTATTTAGGCTTCAAGTACAAGTCAGGACTAGTCAGTATTTTATTTTAGTTTTCTTTAATCTCATCAAAAGACAACATATTTGCTCCAAAAGTATTCTTTGAATCTCTCTAAACCAGTGATGTGGAAATCAGGAGGGGGTGGAAGAGCGGGCAAGAACATTCATCTTGAGAACTTCCACTCTACCCCATAATGACACAGACAACCTAGCCCACCTTTTAGGATCAGCACATACAGATTGTAATATTTTTTGGCCATTAATCTTAAAAATTGAAGTTATGGGGGGTTTTATAATGATCCCTTGATATTTCATGTCTCCAGGTTTCCATGAGATTGGAATGTCAACCAAGTCCCTAGGGTAAGTACGGCAATTCAAGGGTATTGCCTCAGACTTCAACCAGTTGATTTTATACCTTGCAGAGCTTTTGCAATACTTAATGAGATTACATGGTAAGTCTCCTCATATTATTTGATGTGCATCATCTCACCACCTGGACCAGGTACACAAGAGATGGAACAACCTTTTCCAACCGGAGCTCTAGATTTTGAAAACATAAATGTCATTGTTTTTTTAAGAGACTTATTGGATGATAGCTGCCCAAATATAAGAGGTTATAAGAATACAAGATTTAAACCTCTGCATGCTTGTTCCAATATTATTTTACTAGTTCAACACAACTTCTATCTTCTACCAGAGGGCACTGCTATCCTTTATTTTAAATGTTTTTCAATAGAATTGTAAATTATCTTTTGATGTGCAATGTCTGCTGATCTCACTCCAGATAACCAGTTTAGCTGTCACCATTTGAATATTGATGGCCCATTAGTTATCTTTTGCAGAGTCTGCAGGTGTCTATAGGAGGCTATGTGGTCCAGTGGTTAAAGAAAAGAGCTTGTATCCCAAAGGTTCAAATCCCAGCTGAGCTACTGACTCATTGTGCGACCCTGAGCAAGTCACTTGTGCGCCATCTTTGGGGTGAGACGTTGTTGTAAGTGACTCTGCAGATGATGCATAGTTCACACAGCCTAGTCTTGTATCTTGTCTTATCACTTTCATTAGTGGTCCACTATGAAAGGCGTTATATAAAGATTGTTATAATTTTGCACTCGAAAGAGACTCAGCAGAGGGCAAAGAACTTGAGGCAGAGGAGGCATAGTTACAAGATGGCGAGTACCAAGGTCATGTATGCATAAAGGATACATTCAACAGACAGCTTTGAGCTTAAAAAAAACCTGTAGTCTGGATACTTTACAATCTTTACAAACTGAGCAGCAACTGCCTGTGGTTCAGACGGAAAGATTCTGGATGGGGATCTCAAGCACAATAGAAAGAAAGCAACGCTGATGTACAGGTAAGTAAGCTGGGCTGAGCTAAGTGGGGGATGTAGGGGGGACGCCAGAATCACTATTGAGCCCTCTTGAGGTGTCATGGGCTAGTCAACGAAACACAGGATGGAAGGTGCCCACTTGAAGACCCCAGAGATTTACCCTACTTAGCTCAATCCAGACGGTTGTCATGCTGATGCGCTGGGGAGACCGCAGTGGATTGATTTCTGGAGCCAGCATCACAGCTGCTGTGTGTGCTGATGTGCTGGGGAGGCAAAATGAGCTGATCCCTGGAGCCAGCATTACACTTCAGCAATCAACACCAGACAGAAGGATATCTACATCATCAGATGGAAAACAATGCAAATGGATGGAGATGCAGATGGATCACATTAGTTTACTGCAAAGCTACGTCTTATTTGGAGCTTATCTTGGCGAGAGCCAAGTTCAAATCAGCATGAAGTTCAACATCTACTCTCATGTAATGGAAATCTTATCTAAGTCCTCTCCAGATGCTTTCTAAGGTGAGAGACTGTGAACAGCATAGAAAATTACATTTTTTATAATGGGATTATCAAAATGTATTTAGCTTCCTCCAGAACTTTGGGAACACTGAGATTCTGGAAAAAAAAAAGGAAGTGAGGAAGGGACCAACATCTGAGGTAAATAAGTGACCACTTAACTGTAACCCCTAACAGCACTCACGCTAACCCAACACTGTTCTAAATATATATTCCAATTACTAAACAAATGGGGTTATAAACATCTATAATGACCCAGTCATTATGACAGTAGATGCATCTTCCTCTACTTTGTCAAAAGCTCTGTTCAATTTGCAAGGGCTGTTCAATTTGCAAACCTGCTGCGTCTCTTCCTGAAAGTAGGCTTTAATGTAACAGTGAATGCCTTCCCAAGCAAGCCCAGTTGCTGTCTTCCATCCTATAAAGATAACACAAAAAACTAACATATTCAGTCTTTGTGTGCCAAAGTCCTGACAGCCCGCCATTCTTGACAGCCTAGTAGAGTGTGACTAGTCAAGCAACAGGCAGCTGACATGAAAATAGCTAACTGAGAGCATAATAGATCCCACAGGGCTGTCTGTCAGTTTTGCATGAAAAAAAGCTTTAACTAAAGTAAAAACTCTAATGTTCTTGGTCTGTTTTGCAGCTTAAAGGAGTATTAACCAAAGGCTCTTGCCACCAAACTTTCAGAACCCATTTAAAAATAGAGCAGAGAGGCACTAATGAGCTACCTCATTACATGTCAGTTATTAGTGTTGCATTGGTAGAGATTAGTGTGATTAATCACAACCATGGCCACCTTCTGCACAAGGTTTTTAATCATTCCTGGCAGAGGACGACTAACCTTGCCTCTGCCAGAACACGTTTCAAAATAAAAACCAAACAATAACAAAACGCACGGCTACGCCATCATATTTAAATACATAAATACAATAAATAAATCATAATACACAAATACAAAATAACACAGGGGCTGAGGGGGAGCCACCGTTCTAAAAACAAACAAACAACAAATTCAAACAGCAGGGCTTTCCTACAGTCCCGTAGTGACAACACGGGATAAGGGTTAAAAATGGATGTCACAGAACCTTGTAATGTGATTGATCGGTTCTGTCAGGGAAAGAGAACAAGGAAGTTAAAGAACTAACTGAAACATCCAAGCATTGTGCAAGTCACGGCAAAGGTTCATGTCTTTGATACATACATACATCCTGATATCAGGAATATCTGTCTAGTCCTTTATCTTTATTTTATGCAAATGCTTTTTAAGCATTGATTCTCAATTGATGAAGAGATTCGGTTCAAACAAGTTATAAATAATGCATACAGCAGCTAGCATCACCTCTTTCAATACTTATGTCACATCTAAAAAAATATTTTATATGGATTACAGACTAATCAAAATATATGATGCACCATATATATTCAACATATAAAATACATATATGGATTACAGAGTAAAATATATTTGAAATATAGCCTATCTATTTTAAATATATAAAAAAGGGGCCAATTTCTATATATGAAAAATATAAGGATCATACTTTTCTACCATATATATATATATATATATATATATATATATATATATATATATATATATATATATATATATAAGTAGGGGAAATTTACAAACAGGGTTTAAAACATGTTCATGATTGAAATGTCTGCTGTCGGCAAAAAACGATAAACAATCAAAAATCTAGTCAAGTACTCCTACTGAATTTTTTCTTACTGAAAGTTAATTACCAAGTTGCAATTTTGAAGTGACTGTAATTCTAATTAGGTACAGTATTAAGCCCCTTTCACACTGCCATGCTCTACCCTGGTCGGAACCTACCCAGGTCAGGGCTCGGTGTCATCCAGGTCGGCTACACGATTTCACACTGCTTATGATAAAGCAGGGTTGACCTAGGTGACAGACGCAAGTACACAATGCGTGTATTAATGCCCCAGAAGCAGTTTGTTACAGATGCTTCCATCCAAACTTCTCTGGATTGATCTGTCAGCCCACATTTTGATTAGAGCAAATGTTTCTTCTAGGGGTCAGCATGGGCAGAAAATCCGGAATCGGGTATTGATTTTAAAAATATCACACACACACACACACACACACACACGCACGCACTCACACACACACACACATATATATATATATATATATATACACAGTGCCTATAGAAAGTCTACACCCCCTTTCAAAATGTTCACCTTTTTTTTTTTTTTAATTTATCTACACATCGTACCCCACAACTTCCAAATGAAGAAAAAAATATTCTAAAAATTTGTAGAAAATTAATTTAAAATAAAACTGAAATAGCTTGGTTGGATAAGTGTCCACCCCACTTGTAATAGCAATCCTAAATTAGTTCAGGTGTAACAAATCACCTTCAAAATCACACACCAAATTAAGTGGCCTCCACCTGTGTTAAATTGTAGTGATTCACATGATTTCAGGATAAATTGATCAGTTCCTGTAGTTTCCCTCTGCTGGGTAGTGCATTTCAAAGCAAAGACTCAACAATGAGCACCAAGGAGCTTTCAAAAGAACTCCGGGACAAAATTGTTGAAAGACACAGATCAGGGGATGGGTATAAAAAAATATCAAAGGCCTTGAATATCCCTTGGAGCATTGTCAAGATGATTATTAAGATGTGGAAGGTGCATGGCACCACCAAGACCCTGTCTAGATCAGGCCGTCCCTCCAAACTGGATGACCGAGCAAGAAGGAGGCTGACCAGAGAGGCTACCAAGAGGCCAATGGTAACTTTGCAAGAGCTACTGATATTTATGGCCAAGACTGGTCAAAGTGTGCATGTGACAACAATATTCCAAGCACTCCACAAATCTGGCCTGTATTTTACTCAAGAAAGCCCACCTTGAATCCCATTTGAAGTATGGAAAAAAACACTCAGGAGATTCTGTAGCCATGTGACAGAAAGTTTTGTGGTCTGACAAAACTAAAATGGAACTTTTTGGCCTAAATGCAAGGCGTTATGTTTGGTGCAAACCCAACACAGCGCATCACCCAAAGAACACCATCCATATGGTGAAGCATGGTGGTGGCAACATCATGTTATGGCGATGTTTCTCATCGGCAGGGACTGGGGCACTTGTTAGGAAAGAAGGGAAAATGAATGGAGCAAAGTACCGAAAAGTCCTTGAGGAAAACCTGCTGCCCTCTGCAAGAAAGCTGAATCTGGGACGGAAGTTCACCTTTCAGCATGACAATGACCCAAAGCACACAGCCAAAGCTACATTGGAATGACCAAGGAACAAAAAGGTAAATGTACTTGATTTCCCAGTTTGAACAGTTTTGTAAAGAAGAATTGTCAAATATTGCCATATCTAGGTGCTCAAAGTTGGTAGAGACCTATCCCAACAGACTCACAGCTGTAATTGCTGCCAAAGGTGCTTCCACCAAGTATTAACTAATGGGGCGGGGGGTGGAGACTTATCCAGTTATGATCTTTCAGTTTTGTATTTTTAATCTATAATGTTTTTCTCAATAAAACTTTTTTCCCCTTAACAATGTGGAGTATGATGTGTAGATAAGTGGGAAAAAATCCTCATTTAAATGCATGAAACTCTGAGGCACTGACACAACAGAAATAATAACAATAAACATCTCAGTCTGAATACAGTTATTAATGTTAAATATGCTTCATGCTGCCAGATTTTTTGTGACATCTATTGTCCATATTCCGCTGTTGTTGTTATTGTTAACATGGCATCCAAGCAAAGCATTGTGTGGAATTTCTTTACCGAGCAGGAGAAAACGGAATTTGCAAACTCTGCCATGGAAACATGTCATTCAAAGGAGGAAGCACTAGCACACTTATTTAATGTGCTCCACAAATGCATTTTTTTTCAACCCAAAACAAAATATGCCAACGTTTCTTAAGTGTGTGATGTAATGTTTTTCTCATATTGATTTAACTTTGCACCTTACACATTTTAGAGTGCACATGCTTTTTCTTTGTGAATCTACTTCATTAAAATAAAAAATGTTTACGGTTTTCAGTCTGTTTTCTAGGATACACCGCTCAGAATACTTTATTTATTTATTTATTTGTTTATTTATTTTTAAATAAAGGCAACTTATTTGATCTTTTTGGTAAGAAACTTTATCTGCGCAATAACTGTACATAAAGCATTCCGTTTTGGAAGTCACACGGTTATTATTATTAATAGATCATAGAGTTATCACTGACATAAACCAACAGGATGTTATGTTGTTTTCTTTCCGATTTTGTTTATTATTGAGGTGTTATTGTTTTCTGTAAAACACTGATATCCTGTCAGTTAAGAAAAGACTTAATGTAGAGCATGTTGTAACGTTATCTTTGTTACGTCAGCCAGAAACCCGTGATTACAACTGCATTGTCATGTTTACTACATTTTCTTTAAATTCTCAAAATAATAATCGATATCTGGATAGTAAAATGAGACCCGGTTCGGATCATTTAATACCCAGTGGGTACCTGGGTTTTCAGGTACCTGTGCCGACCTCTATTCATCCCTGCTGTAATCTGGCATTTGCTGTGTCTCAATCAACAAAAATATGGCTGAACAAAATAAACAGAAATGTTCCTTGAGGAAGTGAAACCTTCACGCAGGCGTAGCTGTTTGGTACTGTATCGGGTTAGCCCGGGTATGACCCAGGTATGTGGTTTCACACTATATGGGATTGTGACTCAGGTATCCAGAACCCGGGTCGGGACCCGGGTAGGCGTGCTAGCGTGAAAGGGGCTTTAGTAACAACAAAAACATTTTCAAAGGAAGTCTTTTCTAGCAGCAGTCATGTTCATCAGGTTCTTCAGAAAGCAAGTAACAGAATCCCATTGCGGAACCGAGGAGCCAATATTATGTGAAGCATCTGCGTTAATGTGACTCACATTGGTACACATCGGTAAGGGTTGATCTGCATGCCACAGTTCTGACTTTCAAGCTTTTTTGTACTGTTTTGATGCAATATGATAAATCATTTGCTAGAAGAACATGTGTCAGCGTTATTTAACCCAAACCATCATTAGCACCATTTTAAAGGAAGAAACACCAATTATAATTATAAAAGTACTAAAAGACAAACTAATACTATGGGCTCGACTGACAACGTTTTTTGGATTCACAGTTTTTTTTTGTTGGTGTTAGTATCCTTCTTCAGCAAATGACTTAACCCTCAAAGGTATGTGTTTCAATTTGTGTCAATAACAGGATTTCTTAAAGCTTTGGGAAAGCATTAAGTAGTCCACCACAGAAAATGATTTTTGTTGCCAATGCAAATTTTTCATAATTTATTCGCTTTAAATCAGTCAATCTTTTTAGTTTATTCACAGTTCTTTTTGCTCTACCAACAGCATTTATTTTCTGCAATATTGGTCTCCAAATGCTGTCTCCTTGATTGACCGTGTTTTTGTTCCTTGACTTCCAAATACAATTGTATAGTTATTAATAATCTCTTCAACTAAAAACATTTCAAAGCAGCACCTATGTTTTAACGGGAGGGCTTGAAAGCTGGACCTAGACAAAACTGCTCGGACAAGGCACTAAAACAATGTGAAACACCTTGAAAACTATACCACATGATTACTCTGGTGTGTATATTAAAAACTTTTGTCTTGGTCTGGGAGCATTTGAATTTGTAAAAATGAGTATGTAGGCTATATAGGTAGAGTAATCACATGGTGTAGTTTTCAATGGCCCCTTCCAAGCAGTTTTGTCTTGGTCTGGCTTTCACCCACTCTCTGTTTTAATAAACAGGTATCACAACAAAAAACAATAACAGAATAAAAATAATCATTGCAGTGTGTAATTATAATATAAACTAAATCAGCGATGCTGAGATCTCAGACTTGCATTTTCTCGGTGCCTTAGCAGTATTTAAAAATAATAATGAACATTGTTTTATCTCACTAAACAAATGATTAGTCACATAAAATCATACACAGCATATAATAATATATTTCACATTACTTGTATGTTTTCTCCAGTCAGTTAGGTTTATGTTTTCTTTTTATTTATTATTATTTTTGGCAGTCTTTCCTATTTTTCACACTGTCAAGGGTGTACTGTGCTTACTGTAACATAATTCCCCTACCACTCCCTAAAGTCCTGCTTCCGTCCTTCAGACACAAACTTGATTAAGTGAAATACCCTTTTGCTTCACTACCATAAAAACTGTCTGTTTAAATTATGATTCCAGGAACCCCTTGAGCAGCTCATCATTTCTCAAGCAACATCAATCTTTCCCTAAAAAGACTATGCAGCCTAAAATGATACACTGCAAGTATTTCTGAGCAAGCTACAGCTGTTAACACCATCTGAGATTCAAATCATTAAGAAAAGCAAAGAAAACTTTTGGTCATCTACTTTTATCTATTTATCTGATCCCTATAAGTAGCCCAATTGGTCTCAAAAAACATATTACTGATAAAAAAAAAAAAAAACCCTCTTTACAATAATCCCATTGACTAATGGTACACATTAACATAACAGACACCTGCATTCGATTATTAAGTTATAATAGCTGGTGAACAGTTTTTTCAATGGGTTCATCCAGTTAATGTTTCCCGTAATACATGGCCAGTTGATACAGGAAACGCGCACTCATTAACACCAGCAACAGAGCGCGACCACAGCGAGAGCTATCAAACTGAAAAACATTCCAACTGTACCTCACATAGTTACTGTCTTCTCTCACTCGCTTCTCTGCCGGGAAAAAAAATGCTCACCAGAGATTATAAAAAATACTGCATGGGGTAGTGTGATAAATGAGAATTAAATGTCCCCCCCCCTGGGGTGGGATGCTTGGATAAACCCCTTGGGCTTCGCCCCGTGAGTTTATATAGCCGGTGTGCATTCTATTCTCATGTCACACACTACCCCATGACAGTATTCTTTGTTTAATGTATGAGCAGCGTTCATCACTGGCTAGATCAGGGGTGTAATTATACTTCATTTGATCAGGGGGCACAGTGTTTTCTTGCTTTCGTACCACCCACGCTCTCACTTACTTAATTGGACACATTTAACATGTCTCTTCAGGCCTCAAAATGTTTCATAGGTCGTCTACCTTGAGTCAAGTGCATTTTTAAAACCATCAACTGTAAAAGACCTTGAAACGTATTAAAAATGTCAAATTCAACAAATAATTAGATCAATTATGTTAATTGAGAGCTTAAGTTGGAATGAAAACCAGAAGACCCTTCAGTCCTTGAGGACTGGAGTTTGACACCCCTGGGCTAGATGTAACAATGACTATGTGTCTTCAGCTGAAGACAAGGGCACCTAATGAAAGACAAGACCAGTTATGACCCTGCAAATTAATGCTATTTTTAACCGAACAATTCATTTTTTTGTATGAGCGTTAGCAGTATTGCTACATTAATTGTTTGCTATTTCTTTACATGGAATCACCTTCAACTTGCACAGTGATCCTTAATTGATCAGTAACATATTAAACAGCAGAATGGTAACTATGACAGCAGAACAATATGAGGACCTCTGAATGAGCTGGTTATTCCAGAGATGCAGTCACTACAACAAAATCAAGTCATCTTCCAGAAGGATGGTGCCCCTCTGCTTGTATATATATCTTAAATGATGCAGCATTTCTATCACAACTCAAGTTGGGAATCCAGGCCATTCTCTTTAAGTGTATGGTCTGTGGCAGTGAAATGGTACAGTTTTAATGGAACTCATAGAATATGAGATGTTCATCAAATACATTCTCACCAACAGTATCTCAAATCCATCTATAGAGTTATTATAATTACCGGTAATTGAAATAATCATAGTACATTATTTACTTACAGAGTTTCACTGTTGTACCCTTAGCTGAAATTTAATTAAAGAATGGGAGACGCAGTATTAGGAATAGTTCCGTTTCCTGAGAGGAGCAGGTTCTACCAAGGTCTATGTAAGATGACCTTGTCTGCTAATTTTGTGCAGGACTGTTTAAGATTTCAAGCGTGGATAGATTCTAAACCTGGATTAGACCCAGAACAAGGCAGTGCATGACAACAAGTTAAGCAAAATTTTTTGAACAAGATAGGAAAGCCTTATACAGGAACAGGTGTAACCTAAAATATATTTTACCGCACCTTACAATGCAGCCAGAAACAAAACTGAAAATGAATAGAGCCCGAATCAGTTTCATTCTTGTCAGACAAGTAAAAACAGATGGGCTTGAGAATCGTAATACCACTGGAGGTTTATATAGACCCATATGGTTTCTTTTAGTGGAACCCTTGTTGCTTTGTTTAGGTTCCATACAGAACCATACTGAACATGGAAGGTTGTATATAAGTGGTATACAAGTCTCCTGCATTAAAGCTTAGTGTCTTTATATTGGGTTAGGGTTATTTGGATCAAATGGTTCTTTCATTATCTAATGTAAACCGCTCTTTTATGTTGTATATGAGAATGGTTTTATGTAGACTCTAAACACAAAAAGGATTCCAGAGGAATGGGGAAGGAAACGTTTGTTCAGTGTATACAGAACGCTAGGGAAACCCTCTTTTCTCAGAGTGTATTAGTTTTATTGCTGCCTAAATTCATTTATTCAGTTATTCTGTAAGAGAAAATGTATAGCTATCTTGCTAAACTTGTTATATACCAACACGTCATTTTGTTCACACATGTGTAGCGTGGCTACAGTTCTGTAATTGTGTCCTCTTCTTTTGCACACATTTTATTGATGATTAATTAATAAATACCATGGAAGCATTAAATGCAATCAAGCACCTAAGCCTTTAACACTGAGGCGTTTTGCGAGAGAACATAAATCATTAACTGCATTAATCACAAGGAAAGCTGAAATAAATGAAGTGAATCAAAGTACAAAAATAAGAAGCCCATTAGTAATAAATAATTATATTTTAAAGGTTACAAGCTCTAATGCGTTATTTTTTTTAGAATTTTGTAAATATTTGTCCCATTACCCTTAAAAGGTATGATTAAAACACATCAAAGTGTAATAAAGCATAGGGAAAACATGGTAAAGCATAGGTAAACATTGTAAAGCCCAGAGAGGTATAGTAAAGCATAGTAATAAACATGGTGAATCATGGAAAGCTATGGTGAATACAGGCTATAACGAGAGGAAAGGCATGGGGAAACTGTTATGTTCAGTAACTAGATGAACATTAAAAACATGTGCGTCATTTGAAAATCAGCGAATGGTTACTGAGGACAGTTCTCAGTACTGTAACCAATGGCAACCATTTGATTCTTTATAGCTGTGAAGAAAACACAAGTACAAAAAATCATTGTAGTGCTTGATTTATGCTGCTAAAATGATTTTATTTCTTTAAAAATCATTTGCCTGTATAACTAATTTACTTAGTTAAAGGATGGAGACTTTACACGGGCTACAGCATGAAGCTGATATTTAGAATTTGTTTTATTTGTTAGTCTTGAAATAAGACTAGAGTTGCGACTTCAGAGGCAACTTGTTTTCAAGTAGAAATATATGTCACCGGCGAAACAAGCTTTTTTGAGAGATATGCAAGTTGACCCTGCTGCTGAATGTTCTTTGCTGTTGCTATAGTAACAAGCTGGTAACGTCATGTTTGATCATTTATAAAACAGGTTCTGTTCATGAATCGATTCTGGACAGATTCCAAAGGTTCCATACTACTGGTGGCAGGGGACATGAAGCCTTTCCAAATAGTCAAGCCTCCCTCTCAACACAATAGCAATCCTACAGCCCCCACGAATGATAATTTAGAAGGTGCAGATGTGTCCTTTAAAACAACATTTACCACAAATTGCAACTTTGTTGCCAAGTACTGTATAAACAGCTTAATCAAGAAATTAAATATCAGCTATGCCAGAGAGACCTGAGTCCACACTGGGTTTATTTTTATTGATGCTGATCAGACTTGGCAGCTCCTTGAGGTTAGTTATGGCCTGTGGTGAGTGGGAAGAAACAGGTAATAAGCATATTCTCTTCCTCATTCACAGTATATTTCTGACTACTGATCAAAAGCATGCATGAGCAGCCACTGATTATGAGAGAGCTGCCAAGCACTGTGTCCGCCAACAAGAATTCCTATGATGGATACATACATTTAAATAACATGTACCAACTAGAGAAATTCAAAAGTGTGCTTGGAACAAAAGCCAAAAAATAGATTGATCAACATTATGAATGCAATGCAAATACTTGAACAAATAGTTACAAAGAGTGTAATTAGCACATTTATTTCGTCCTTTCTTTCTTCCTCAGTTTTAGCAGTTACTGGCAGTGCATTAAGTGAATGGCTGGGTATTTAAATGGCAAGCTTAATTAATCTTTGAGCAAGTTAATGGACTTATTGTCTTTTACTTATTTTACTTGTTTGCGGTGACAGAAACGCCAGCGGAATTAGATGATAAGATGACTAGCTGAGCAAATAATGCCATAATAAATATTCCATAAGACAATTAACTGCAGAGTGGACTCAAGGGATTATCAAGATCTCATTTTAGAGGACTGAGAAATGAGCCTGCTTCTATTTATATTTGTATTAACCCAAACAAGTAAAACATATATTTCCCAATGCCAAATTCATTAGAACAAAGAGCAATGTGATGTTTACTGCCCTATAAGTTTTACAAACACTCTGTTGTTGAATGACTGTGTGTAACTTATTTTACAGTTTAAAGTTTTGCATTAATAACATTTATTTTAAAAAAAGTAAGACAATGTATATATTTATTTATTTTCAATATGTTCCAGCTGTAGGCTATATTCTAATCTTCAGCCATTGTTTGAGTGAAGTGCATACAAAACATAAGATAATAGAAGAAAACAAACATTCAACATAAACTATGCTTCATGTTGCTTTTTCTGATGGCCTTAAATGCATTTTATACCTTTGCACATTCTAGGGTCAGCAACACCAACATAATGTAGCCTATCATATTATAGAACGAATGAAGGAAAAATCATTACAACCTGTAGTAGTCCACCCCACCCCCCTCCTCCTAAACACAGTAGTCAAAAGATCTACCTACATTTGTTATGTCATGAGTACCTATTAGTATCTATTGGAGAGTACCTTTTATTATCCAGCTCCTTTAATTTCAGTAGTTGTACATGTGGCAGTGCAGAAGCCCTGCTGCTGTAAATAGTGTGTGGGGGTTGGCAGGGATGGGGTTAAATCTATCCCTGCCAGTAATCACAGATGTGTCCAATTAGGTAACAGCGCTTTAAAACTGCAACTTTCTGTCTCTGGGTCTACAGTGGCTTGCGAAAGTATTGACCCCACCCCTGGCGTTTTTCCTATTTTGTTGCCTTACAACCTGGAATTAAAATGGATTTTTTGGGGGTTTGTATCATTTGATTTACACAACATGCCTATCACTTTGAAGATGCAAAATATTTTCTTATTGTGAAACAAACAAGAAATAAGACAGAAAAACAGAAAACTTGAGCGTGCATAATTATTCAAACCCCCCCCAAAGTCAATACTTTGTAGAGCCACCTTTTGCAGCAATTACAGCTGCAAGTCTCTTGGGGTATGTATCTATAAGCTTGGCACATCTAGCCACTGGGATTTTTGCCCATTCTTCAAGGCAAAACTGCTCCAGCTCCTTCAAGTTGGATGGGTTCCGCTGGTGTACAGCAATCTTTAAGTCATACCACAGATTCTCAATTGGATTGAGGTCTGGGCTTTGACTAGGCCTTTCCAAGACATTTAAATGTTTCCCCTTAAACCACTCGAGTGTTGCTTTAGCAGTATGCTTAGTATGTCATTGTCCTGCTGGAAGGTGAACATCCGCCCCAGTCTCAAATCTCTGGAAGACTGAAACAGGTTTCCTTCTCATGGAATTTCCCTGTATTTAGCGCCATCCATCATTCCTTCAATTCTGACCAGTTTCCCAGTCCCTGCCGATGAAAAACATCCCCACAGCATGATGCTGCCACCATCATGCTTCACTGTAGGGACGGTGTTCTTGGGGTGATGAGAAGTGTTGGGTTTGTGCCAGACATAGCGTTTTCCTTGATGGCCAAAAAGCTCAATTTTAGTCTCATCTGACCAGAGTACCTTCTTCCATATGTTTGGGGAGTCTCCCACATGCCTTTTGGCGAACACCAAACCTGTTTGCTTATTTTTTTCTTTAAGCAATGGCTTTTTTCTGGCCACTTCCGTAAAGCCCAGCTCTGTGGAGTGTACAGCTTAAAGTGGTCATATGGACAGATACTCCGATCTCCGCTGTGGAGCTTTGTGGCTCCTTCAGGGTTATCTTTAGTCTCTTTGTTGCCTCTCTGCTTAATGCCCTCCTTGCCTGGTCCGTGAGTTTTGGTGGGCGGCCCTCTCTTGCCAGGTTTGTTGTGGTGCCATATTCTTTCCATTTTTTAATAATGGCTTTAATGGTGCTCCGTGGGATGTTCAAAGTTTCAAATATTTTTTTATAATCCAACCTTGATCTGTACTTCTCCACAACTTTGTCCCTGACCTGTTTGGAGAGTTCCTTCATGGTGCCGCTTGTTTGGTGGTGCCCCTTGCTTAGTGGTGTTGCAGACTCTAGGGCCTTTCAGAACAGGTGTATATATACTGAGATCATGTGACAGATCATGTGACACTTAGATTGTACACAGGTGAACTTTATTTATGTAACTTCTGAAGGTAATTGGTTGCACCAGATCTTATTTAGAGGCTTAATAGCAAAGGGGGTGAATACATATGCACGCATCACTTTTCTGTTATTTATTTTTTAGAATTTTTTGAAACAAGTTATTTTTTTCATTTCACTTCACCAATTTGGACTATTTTGTGTATGTCCATTACATGAACTCCAAATAAAAATCAATTTTAATTCCAGGTTGTAAGGCAACAAAATAGGAAAAATGCCAAGGGGGGTCAATACTTTCGCAAGCCACTGTAATTTCTGCCGGGAGCCTGCCTGGGCCGTGACGCTACCCTGTCACAATACATAAAATAAATTGTAACTTAATTTCCCTCCTAACAGGTGAAACATCCTGCATTGTATTGTTTGATTTGATACTGTGTTATAGAAACCGTAAACGAGAAGGCTGCACAATTCTCATAGCGTACAGTACATCTGCCTTAGCTTTAGTTTGAATCTACCTCTAAGTCTAGGAATTTATGAACTACCAATGCTGTAACAAATTTGTAACAACAATATAACTACAAGTAAAGTACAACTTTAATTCTGCTACTGTAAATATCATGTAGGTACTCATGTGGTTAATGAAGTTACACATTCTGTAGACCTCCCTTTTCAGTATTAGGTGATTCATTCCCAATCAAACTGAAATTCAGATTACTAAGCAACATTACATAAAATATTCTGTTTAGTTCCTTAATCTGAGTAACCCTTTTCCACTGCAGTGGTTTCATCTTCAAGCTTATCTGAATTTGTGAATCCAGTTTGCTGTCTGAATAGATTTATTTATTTATTTATTTATTTATTTCCTAAGCAGAGGTTCTCCAGCAACACTTAGTAAACTGATACACAAACTAACACATATAAAACAAAACTGGCGAGGATATAATTTTGATTTCGTAATGCTATTTTACTGGAGAGAAAGAGCGTGCACAGTTCTAAGAAATGTCATTATTTAAAGAGCCAGTATCATGTCCATACAAGTTATTATACCTGTGAGATGTACAGTATTGGACCTTGTTCTGCTGTTCCCTGTCTTCCTGGATCACTTGAAATAGCTTGCAATACTTATCTGGCATTATGAACTGCTTCAGACAGCTCCGATCTCTACGGAAGCTTGGTGCTATTGTTTTTATTTTGGCTGCAGCTCTGCAGTCTTCATTCCTTCTGGCATTGAGCACCCTGGCAAAAGCCAGTAGATGCACCTATTATTCTCACTCAAGAGTCCCTTGAGCTAAGTCACACAGTATCTGCTCATATTTTATTGCATCATTGTGTTCTACAAGGCTTATTATGTGCCAGTACCAACACTCAATACTCATCTCGATAAACCACAACCTCAAGTGCCTTTATTCCTGTTCTGCGTATTGAACTCATTCAAGTTCAGTGCTGGACTGAATGATATAGATGTCACAATATATGCGTTCCATAGTATAATACCATGTTGACAAAACAAGTTAATTGTCATTAAACGCGGATGTCCTGTAATATACATATGCGTGGATAAAATTCCCTGGGGTCTTCAAAAAAGTTTTTTTTTAATTTTTTTAAATTTTTAGTTTTTTTTTTTTTTTTTTTTTTTTTTTTCCGAGCAATGTGTGTGACTAGTCCATTTTAAAATATCGATTAATTGTTTAATTGTCATCATGGACAAAAGTGCCTTGGGTCTACAATAATCTGCAAAAAAACGGGAGAAAAAGGACATTTTTATCTTTCTTTGGCGACATTTCTCTTACTGCATAACAAGGTATGGCCAAGTTGTAAGTGGTACTTGCAGGTGCAGTGTGGTAATCCAACAATGAAGAGGCAGACAACAAAGTACTGGTGAAAATAAGTTTGTTTATTTTAAATCCAGGGGTCTGATGACCAAACAGAAAACAAATAGGAGAACTGGCAATACACAGCGATATGTATTGCACAGGGATATGGAGGGCTACAGTCCCGTAAATAATAACCATGTCCAAACACCAAACACAAACGCAGTCACCTCTATCAGCGAGTGCTGCAGTGCGGATGGTGAAAGTACAATTATTCGTGAATGTACAGTTAGTTCTCTGTTGTCTGGGTTTTGTACTGGCCACGTGCGACAGCTCCGTATCGTGTTAGCCATCTAGTCTAACAAACAAGACGAAGAGTAAATTTTAGACAGACTGACAAAACAAACAAAAACACTCACGGATAGTTTCTCACTCAGGTCCTTTCACTCAAATAGCATAATCACTACAAGGAACAGATCACATCACTACGTCCCCTATTTATACCGTCAACTATAACCCCTTTGTTGAGTAGCACATCCTCTCCTCCAATCCGCAGATGCCATGCAGTTAACCTTCCGGGTCAATGGTTAAGTGTATCATAGCTCCGCCCCCTTTTTAAATGGCTGACTTCAATAAGCTGTTGGGCCAACTAGTCCAAAGTACTCTGTTTACTTTACACAGTGCCCTCACAGGCCAGGGTGAGATCTAACACCAAGAATCATTTGATTTCTGTCACACAGGTATTTACTTTTTTTCTAAATTCCACCTAAGAGTGCTGGGAACTACAAATTAAAAGTGAAATAGTGCTTTTGGCTGGTTTACTTTTGCTGCACCAATACCCTGAAAACATATAAACTGTTTGTGCTGTATAGAGAGTCTCTGGCAGTTCTCGTTGATAACTTGGCGTGAGGAACTACTGTTCCTCTCAGTTGCCTCATGTGTAATATTAATCTACATTACCTTCATGTCAGATTAAAACGCCATAACGGTACTGAGTATTATTAATAAACACACATTAGCATTTAATAACTATTTAGCAGATTAGAGAACTGATTTATGTGCATAATTTAGCCTTTAATAGCCAGACTTAACTTGTATTAAGCTATGCTTCACAGAGTTGTAATATGAGCTAGAACTTTAAATTGTCCTGAGCAATATGATTTGAACTGATAATAACACCTGTCACCCTTTGTTATCACAGAAGATCAGTTTGTGAGGGAAACATGAATCTTAATACTTGCTGCCCTAAAGAACAAGACAGAGAAAAGAATAGGCTCCAGGACATGGATTAATTGAAGCAACCTAATAAGACAGTTGCTCTAATTATTATGTCTTGTTTGATAGATGGAGTCTTTTACTCTTCATCTTTCTTCTATCATACAGAATCAAAGCCATTATTGATGGCTTCTCTCAAAGAATTTTGTATAGAAAATACAAAAGAATATAAATGTCACTCCACATAGACCCCAGGGTAAAAACAAAACAATACTTTTGGATTTTGGCATAGTGCAGTTAATTGATCTTTCAGCAATGTCAAATATTTATAAATACATTTTCTTTGATGTTGACTTTAGTTCAGACGTTTCTAAGAAACATCTATTGTTTCCCCCTTCCATTTAAGCATTAACTTTAAGGCTGTTAAGCGTAAGAGGAAATGTACTGACTCCCAGGATAAACCCCTGAGACACTGTCGAGTTGTAGCGAGGAAGACGTTTTTTTCCACCTAAGGCCGCTACACACAGGATGCGATGTGATTTTCCGTAGGTGATTTCAGTAGGTCTTTCACAGAGACATGACTATACACACCTGAAGCGACACAGACACTATGTGACAGATTTGAAAACTGTCAGATCTATAAAACTATTAAAATTGCTATTGGCAAAACTATGATCAAGACTGGTACATATTTATCAACATGATGTGGAAATTTTGAGTGTCTTGACGGTATTTCATCACATGGCAATAAATCAGACATACCAAGCTTATCCAGTACATTTAGATGGAGTCCCATATATTATCTTTCATCTGTATATCTTTAGAATTGTGATGATCTTTGTTATAAAGCTCTGGATATTTTTCTACGGCAAGTATTAATTTGACCACCGTCATTTTGGTTACTGCTTCACCCTGGTGGACAACATGCATTGAAGCTGTTCTCTGTTTGCTTAATTCCCTAGTTGTCAATTCTGTCCATCACTCCATTGTGTCGCCCTGTTGTCGTCCCTGCGTCACCTGTCATGTGAAAGATTCTTATCAAAAGTATAGGTGCTATTAATTTTGTGGCATCACTGCACTTTTCTGCTTGTTGCATCATGTCTGGTGTGTAGGGGCTTGACACAAAGATGGCTGGAGTGGGGGGACCTCAGACCAGAAACAAGAACCAGGAAATAAACAATGAGAGGTGTAGTTTGGTGGAGCTGAGTGAATGGTCTCGTTCAGCATTTAATAGTGCACAGACAAACAGAAAGTAAAAGCTTGCAAGACAAACAAAACACAGGACACGGCACTGGTAGCCAAAACAAAGAGATTAAACAAAACGGACTAACACTAAACAAACACGGTGAGCTTCTATTTGAACTATTACTATTATTATTATTATTACAATTATTATTACCTCCATCTCCAATCCCGTTCTCCACTCACAGAACACACAACCCCGAATGAGTGAAAACATGTTGCTTTTATGCAGCTGTACCGAGACTCGATTGCTAATCAATCATTCAATTGGAGTTGCGGTACAACTGCATGTGAATTAATAAAGTGCAATTCCCCGTGCTCACATATTATTACATTTTACTTGCACGTGAAGTGCTGTGCAATCCTCGTGTCTAAATACAAATATACATTTTAAACACTCGTGTTACACAGACCCGTTTATATCCCATGTACCAATGACTATACACCAACATTAACACACAACATACAACACAAAATACACACAGGGGCGGGCACTTTGCCACAGGGCTCTTAGCCCTTTACGGTCCTATGTCCGACCAGGTCTGACATTACAATTTTCCCTTTCCAGTCCAATGTCGGACACTGTCTGACATAATCAAAAACACGTAAAGCACAGGTATCTCTCTAGTCATTTTTTCTCCGGAAAAAGCTGAGAAAACCTTTCGTTAGCCGAATGAAACTGAAAAGAAGGGCGTATCTCATAGCCGCATCCACTACAGAGATAACATGGACATAAACAAAGGAGACAGCTGCTTCTGCATCCAGCACTCAAAAAGAATATCGTGGACATTTGCAGAGTTTTTTGAGATGCTATAGTAATAAAATAATGACTTGGATCGCATTATTGAGGAGTTTGGTGATAAAATTATTGATCAGGAGAGGATTTATCAGTTTGCACGTCTGTAAAGATGTATGTGAAAAATATAACGAACAAGGGGTAGGGCTTGGCTGTAGATACAGTACTGAGTGTCCTTTAGCGATTCAATCCCTTTAAAACCAGTTTTACTCTGAAAAAAATATATTTTAAACAGAGCGTGTAAAATAAACAGCGTATGTGAAAATAAATTGACTCATCCACACCTAAAATAGCAATTAAGCAACAAGTGTTCTCAACATACTCAATCAATATTCATCATATCTACAGTAATGCATATACATGCTAAAAATAAAGTCCAGTAATTGTCAACAATAACAAGCTGTGTTGGTTGAAGTTGATCATTTCAGATTCTTTTAAAAAATGTAATGTTGTTTTTTTTTTCATTTTAATTTTAAGAACAAAAAGAATTCTGTGTTAACTGGCTATAAATATAGGAAAACACTAAATATTAAACAAAACAAAACACAATAACAAAATAAACTGCACAAGAGCCAAAACAAAAGGGATATACAAACACTCACAGACGTAAATACACAGACAGGACAAGACAGCACGAAACCACACACCTCTCACCAACATCAACTCTAAATCTAACCTTAACCCTAACTCTAACCCTAACTCTCGTGATCACCCTATTTATCTACCTGAGTCTAGAGCCTTAATTAATCATTCCCATGTGTTTTTACAGGAAGGATTTTAAATCTCTCCCTTCCACCCAATATTCCCCACACACACGTACCAGTGCACCAAGCACAAATCAGGGTAGCCAGGAACTAAAGTATTATAGTTGTATGGGGAATTGAATACCCTGTAATATTAAATGCAACACAAAGCCTATCCTTCAACAAGTAAACATAATGATACTTTGTTTCATCATTTAGCTGTCTTGGTATCAGATATATTGATATACATACAGAGAACAATATTTTTGTAAAGACAAATACAACTTTGTTGAATGGATCTTTCAATTCTTTGCTTTTGTTTTATTCTTTAATTTGGAATCTGCAGATCCCGATATAGAAGTTTCTGCCCTTCTTGATATGAAATCATCTCCGGTGCTGTTGCTCAGTTTCACTCCAGTGGCTGAGCTGCAATACAGATTTGTCAAATGACACAGAAATTGAGAGCATGGAGTAGCAGATTTAAGCAATGATTTTATTTTGTCTGCCAGTGGCAAAGCTTTGGTGGCCACTGTACTAGGGTCACAGCACCTTCTAAAGAATGCTACTGTACCCTCTTACTATCTATTCAATTAGAAACCTTGCATCATTTTCAACCCTGACTAATCATTTAATGTTAACATACAGTACAATTAATCATAAGCTATCTCAGAACAATTGCCAGGCACTCATCTCAAAACAAAACTAATACTCTCAAAAAGACCAGTGCTGTTTTTTTTTTTTTTTTTTTGCAACACTACATTGTCTCCCGGAGAAGATCATACCACAGGAAGTCATTTGATAACTGTCTGAAGTAGTTTAAGTTTGAAACATGTGTCTTATTTGAGTGGATGAAACCTGTGACACAAAAACAAACAAACAAAAAGAAAACCCTCTGAAATGAGAGAATAGCAAAACTAAGACATATACAGAAGGAAAATAAAATAACAACATTTTTAGCGTGGTACTAAACATTCTGTAAAATATTGCAATTGACACTGAGAAATTACTGAATGTCCCTTTTATATGGTTCTTTTCAGAGATAATACTGTATTTCACAATTATTTGAAATGACAGGGACTGCATTAAATAGCTTGGTATTACAGTGTGTTATCCAGAATGCAGCATAGGTTTACTTTCACTTGGTTGACCGGTGTTCTCTGCAGTCAGATAATCACATTTCTGTACCGTCAAGTGATTTCATAAGTGATTCACACCACTGGCTCACATTAGATGAGATTGGTTAGCATATTTGGTTTCAGGAGGTGAAATGTTCTGGAGTCTGGAGAAGTGTGTTACATTTCCCATTTCAAATGTGTTACCTGTTTTAATAGAAAATGAGACATTTAAAAAAAAAAACTGATACACTTCTCTTGTAAATTGATTTGTATTTCTTTTCCAATAAGTGAATCCTGGAATGTACAGTATAGCCCTACACATTAAAGCATTAATTATACTTCTTAAGCTGCCTGAAAACAGAGCAGTGTCTCATATTACATTTGATACTCACTCCACAATTAAACAAGTAAGGCTGGGAGGGTGCCTGCTTTTTCCCATCGATGCATCGTTTGGAAGAGCCCCGCTGTAATTGAGTGCGTGTTAGAGAGAGCAGCATTCCAGGGGCGAGGCCTCATTGTAGAGCGGAAGTAATGCACACCAAATACGCTCACCTTTTATTTTTTTTGTTTTGTTTGAACAGTGTATTTTGGTACACTCTGAATTGTAAAGCCCACTGAAAAAGCATCGCCCTTTGAGCGATATTGTAACGGAGGCTGGCGCCGGGATTTGTTTGCTGCTGTCTGCAGAAGCACCCTGATTGGCCCGGGCCTTTCTATTGGACTAGATCCAAATGGGACAATTGCCTAATCTGCATGAATGTTGCAACATTGCAGGGCATGGGGCTATATAAGCGGACTGCTGGCTAACTTGTGTGAGCTGTTTAACCCTAAAAGTAAAATAACCTACAATTTTCAAAGTACTACGTGCTTCTACACTCCTTCGTTTGTAAGCTCGTTACACTATCAGTTCCCAGCTAGCTGAGTGGTGGCGCGTGGTATTGCAGCTCCATGCAACAGCAGTAGTGTGTTTTTGAGTGCTGTAAATAAATAAAACCTGGGTGTCTGATGGCTTTTGCAACCACAGCACTGCAACTCTTGCACTGGATAACCCACACCCCTTTTACAGGCCGTGTCATAATTGAAACAGTGGCAGTATTTACATTTGTCACTGTTTAGATTGTTAAATAAGGCCCAATAGACAGGTAATCATTTCTCATAATTGAGATCCAAATTATATTCCAGGTCATCTGATGTATAACATGCAAAATGATATGTTTTGGCTTCCAGCAAACATTTTTTCATGGCTTTGATTTATTCTGAAGACATATCTATTACATGTTCTGTGAGTTAATTATACAGTAATGCTACCATTCCATAATGATAACATTTTGTTATGTGTTCTGACTGAAGGTTAGACGTGCCCTTTAAATTTAAGGTGTAATTAGATTTGTAACTAAATTCCATGGTACGTTATCCCAGAAGGTATGTTTTATAATATTAGTTTGAACAAATAATGTGTAAGCAAAGCAACATAATACATATTATTAGTACTAGTATTTCAATATTATAGTTCAGTGAACACAAAGTTACAAGTGGAGTGTGAGATGGGTAAAATGCATATTTAATATGAATATTAGAATACATAACATATGAATCCAGGTATAACATCACAATTCTGTCCTGTAAACAAAAATGCTTTCCCGAACTAAACAATTTCCAAACAGATCCCCCATTAGTTTAATCTAATCTTAATTAAATATTTTAAATGATTTCATGGAAGATTCCAAAGCATTGTTTAAAGTAGCACTTTTAAATAATTATTCTAAACAATACATTT
The DNA here is from genome assembly GCF_017654505.1 of Polyodon spathula. Taxonomy (NCBI): domain Eukaryota; kingdom Metazoa; phylum Chordata; class Actinopteri; order Acipenseriformes; family Polyodontidae; genus Polyodon; species Polyodon spathula. Next base: position 86,763,960 of record NC_054535.1, read on the forward strand.
GGTCCAGGGCTAGTTTATGTGAAGGTCCAAAATGCTTAGTTACAGGAAGATCAAGATCCGGAGCAACATTTTCACAATGACTCCTAACCCCAAACCCACAAGCAAACACATAGCTACACAAATCTATTTTTGTGTAGCTGTTGTTGGTTTCATAGTTCCTTGCTAGGTTTAAAGGATTTTTTTGAGGAATTGGTTTTTATAGTATACTACTCTCTTTTCAGTAGTCTGTCTTCCTTGATATCTTGTTCATTCTTGAGCTCCATCAAAAACAAGGTCATTGTATAACTAGTCTTATGTGTTTCTCTGGTAACAGACCCAAAGATTGTGTTCCACCATTGCAAAAACAAGGACAACTGTAGCAAACTAAATAGGAGAGAAACCCGACAGGAAAATCAGAAATGGCATCTGCAGAAACAGCAAAAAAAAAAAAGTAACGATTATACTAGCAGAGCTAGTTCAGATACTTAAACATTAATGATTAAATTAACAACCATATAACGTTTTCCTTAAAGAGCGTGACAAGAACTGAAAATTGCAAATAAAATAAATACTGATAGCGGGCTATAACATATGATCAAGCTAAAAAAATTGACAGGTTATAGCAGCTTGATTCCCAAGTCCCTCCACCCCTGAAAAAAAAATTGAGAGGTGAGTGTGAAAAAACAAATGAGGCCCCCTGGTGTCAGGGGAATACGACAGGTAATAATACGACCAAGCCTGGTCGTTCCAAACTGTACAGGTTATTTATTATTCATTAATTTTGTATGTTACAGTAACGTTATGGTACTAATAGAAAAAAAAGACTTAAAAACATGCATATATTGTGTTAGCAAGAAATGAAACAGAACATTTCACTTTTCTTTTTTTTATTAATGTGTTGTTTTTTATGATTATTAGGGCTTCAATATTATAAAAACCGTCAATTTGACAAGCATTTGTGTAGATCTATGGGACGGCCAGAGTCAATATGATGCTCTCGCCAGAATCCCCAGCTAAGACTGGCAGCTTTGCACAACCAGGACTCACCATGCACATCATAAAGCCATGCTTTAACCAGATGAGCCACTCAGGGACCATTTTTCCTTTGTTTTGCCATTGGATCAGCCTACCAACATGACTGCCCTTGCTTGGAATGCATCCACTAACATGACGCTTTTCAATTCCATTTCTGTAGATGTATGTCACATCACTTGGTCAACCTAATTTGCATTGTTATGTCTTCTGAGTTACTGTCTTCTGAGTGAATAAAATCTGAGATGAAGTTTAGGTTTTTGTACTGGTGAAGGATACAGTTGTACTGAGTCCTGTTATCAAAAAATAACAGGATGTGAAATCTCAATGAAAGTCTGTGGTAGAGAGAATCCACTAGTAATTCATGAAAAAACAAAGTGAATAATTCAAAGTACACAAAAAATACATTGCTTTAGCGATTACAATATCCATGTATCTAGCAATTTTTTTCTAAATTTAATAGAAAGCAAATTGCAATGGGAGTGAATTTTCATTTGTGTAGCATGCATGGGGGAAGACAGCAGCAAGGCTTGTAGGTGATGTAATCACATACAAAGACATAAGCCCAATATACACTTCTTGTAAAGGTGCCGACTATCTTGTACAGTGGTATCAGCGATATGCTTCAGTTCGAGAAGTCCTCCGCCTGTGTGTGGATTGCCTCGCTCTGTGTGATGCGCCTGTCTACGTTAACTGAAATCACTACACTTACAGAGCTCAGAAAGTATTTTCAGGTCTGAGTTAGGAATTTAGACATGCTATGATAATTAATCTGTTCTTAAATGTATCTGGAATATTCGACGTATAATTATAATGCTGAAGTGTAGACATGATGGGCGAAAATTGTAGTCAATGGATTTTAGCTGAACTAATTTAACTGGAAACTTGGTTGTATTTGTGGCAATGGGGAATCCGTCCACTAATCAACAAATGGTTCCATGGGGCTTTCATTCATGTCGTTTCTTTTGTTTGACCTCTCCATCATGCGGCGGGGCCGAACAGGGAGACAGATGTCTTTACAGCCTGGAGGAAGGGCTACCCAGAGCCATGGATTCCCAAAGGTTTCCTCCTACCAGTTAGTAGGAAGTTTTTCATGAGTGCTGAGCAGTTCGTATTTAGTTTATGCAGGGTGCATGGCAGGCTGGAGAGGCTGGGCTCTCCCTCAGTGCAGTCATGCTATGGGGGGGCGGGCCTGTGTCTCAGCAGTTACTTTTCAGGTTGTTTCATTAACCATTCATCAGTTTCATTTTATCCAGTCATTCACTCTTTTCTGTCTTTCGGGGGTTGGTCGGCAGTGATCCACTGCAGGTTGTACATAACCATTCATCATATTCATTGTCCAGTCATGGATTGGAGGCGTTGTCTTTTAGAGGGAGGTGGTCCATGCATCTGCAGCACTAGCCTACATGACATTGTTCATGTGTACGCTAGCCGGCCAGCACTGTGGGTAGCTGTCACGCACCCAGGGACAAGGTCTCTGGCCAAATTCATCATCGGCATTGTGGCAGGCTGGTGAGTGGATAGAGGTCCAGAGACAGTCTAGAGTTCAAAAAAATAACTTATTATAAACACAAAAATGAAAGGGCATAAGGGCCAAAACAAAGCAATTTAAACACAAATAAAGCAAAAATACACTCACAAAAATAAAGGTTTCCAGGCTGGGCAATGCCTTCACTGGATTCAGAACATTCAAAAATCAAACACCAAAACACTAACCTGCTTCCTCAGCTCCCTCTTCCTAAATGAGAAGCAGAGGCCTTCTTTTATGTCAGGTGGCTGGGCACTGATTGATCGTTAATTAAACTAATCATCTAATCAACCCCAGCCACCTGAACACAATGAACCCAGGCAGGTAGGGGAATTTAACCCCATCCCTGCCAATTTCTAAAGAGCAGAGCTGTGCTCTGCCACATAACTCCCCCCTTGTACAACCTACACCGGCCGCAATCGGCCAACTCCCCCCCCCCCCCCCCCCCCCCCCCCCCCCCCAGGAGTCCAATTATGTCCCTTGGGTGGGCTGTTATGGTGGGTGGTGGTGGGCGGGGTTGATGTCGGAGCCCCCAAGACTTCTTTGGTTGAGGGGGCTCCGAATCTCCAAGGTAGCACAGCGACAACGGCAGCCCGGCTCCCTCTCGTGTCGGAGGCGGCGATGGCGACAGCGGACCCTTGGGAGGCCTAAAAAACAAAAAGGAGACACCAGCAGCCCCAGCCGATGCGGAGCAGCAGGCGACCCCAGCCGATGCGGATGCGTCATCCCTGAGCGGTGCAAGGCAGGCATCCTTGGGCCATAGCTCCTCCCTCTCTGGCTCTCGGGACAACGGCGGCTCCTCCTCCCTCTCTGGCTCTCGGGACGACGGCGGCTCCTCCTCCCTCTCTGGCTCTGGGAGCTCCTCCTCCCTCTCTGGCTCTCGGGGCGACGGCGGCTCCTCCTCCCTCTCTGGCTCTCGGGGCGACGGCGGCTCCTCCTCCCTCTCTGGCTCTGGGGACGACAGCGGCTCCTCCTCCCTCTCTGGCTCTGGGAGCGATGGCTCACCCCTCTTTATTGGAGTGACTGGGGCATCTCCCATGTCTACCGCCAGGTAATTAACCACCATAAGGGCAACCTCTGGGAAGGAGGCCGGGTGGTGTTGTTCCTCCCACTGTTCCCACCTCTCCCCATCTCAACGCCACAGCGTGTTTATAACTATGGGGAGATCGTGGACGAGGTCTGCCTCAGGGTGCATCAACCAGTCCCAGATCTCCTGGGACGGTGGTGAAGGTAGTGGTGCTGGAAGTAATGGGGTGGCCCCTGATGCCCAGGGTGAACACTGCACCTCTTCCTGGACCTGGTTGTAGGGGCATCCTGCCCAGTTGTGGCCGTCCTCCTCACACCGGCCACACCAGTTTGCCGGTGGCACATCTGGGCAGGACCGCCAACGACGGTCCTCCTTCCCGCACCAGGAACACCATGGGAAGAGGCTGGCCAGGTCCTCCAGCGGTGGCTGCAGCAGCTTACATCTCTTCAGCTGCTGCTTGTCCTGCCTTTGCCGCTGTCTGCTCTTCTTTCCCATGTTTTAAAAAAAAAAAAAAAATTCCACAAAACAAAAAAAAATACTGCTCTGAGCCTCTAGGTGGCGCTATCCCACTTCTGACACCAAATGTGGCAGGCTGGTGAGTGGATAGAGGCCCAGAGACAGTCTGGAGTTCAAAAAAATAACTATTTTATTATAAACACAAAAATGAAAGGGCACAAGGGCCAAAACAAAGCAATTTAAACACAAATAAAGCAAAAATACACTCACAAAAATAAAGGTTTCCAGGCTGGGCAATGCCTTCACTGGATTCAAAACATTCAAAACATTCAAAAATCACAAACACCAAAACACCAACCTGCTTCCTCAGCTCCCTCTTCCTAAATGAGAAGCAGAGGCCTCCTTTTATGTCAGGTGGCTGTGCGCTGATTGATCGTTAATTAAACTAATCATCTAATCAACCCCAGCCACCTGAACACAATGAACCCAGGCAGGTAGGGGAATTTAACCCCATCCCTGCCAATTTCTAAAGAGCAGAGCTGTTCTCTGCCACAGGTATTAATTCATCTGTTCAATTGCAATTCGGTTCATTCACATTGCAGATTCTCCATTCTGAAATCAGTATTTCAGTTTTTGCAGTTTATCTTTTTATTGTGAGGAAATCCAATGTCATTGTTATTAGTACCTTGATAAATTACATGTGCTGATGTGAGTGCATTTGCCCACATCAGCAGAAAAACAGATTTAAAAAAGAAGACCAAAATTGCTGTTCAATGTAAGATTTTAGATGGTTGGAAATGGTTGATTATAAAACTTATGGTTTAGTACGTTACATAATGAAGTTCACTGAATAACAAAAAAATAAGTAAATAAAACAGTCTGTGGATCTTGTCCACTAGAAGTAAATAGTTACTTTCTCCTTTTATTTTCTGTATTTTTTGTTAATATATTTTAAAGACTTTAAATCGTGATTAATTAACTCTCCTAGCTGTGTGCAGAATGATAAAACACCAGATTTTAAAACAACCCAAAGCCAGTGGTAAAACATTGCTTTTCTTTGACCAAATAGATAGTCCTATCACCAGGAAACTGCAAAATCGACACAATAGATTCATCTTTGTTTAAAGTGTACTTTATTATTTACTCTTTGTTTTTGTAATCTTTAGTATGATTCAGGGGGCAGGAGCCAGGGCTCCTCCCTTATGTCCCGCCAGAATATCTGTCAGTTTTCCTGTTTAAACCCAATCACTCCCTGATTCTTCGTCTTGCTCTTTAGTTTGCATTTTGTCAAACAGCTATGCAGACCCCTACTTTTTGTTTCAATTTTTTGCTGTCTGTGCTTGAAAAATCTGATTTCAAAATCTAAATGCTGTACTAATATGGCTTCTGGTAGACCTTTGCAATATCATTATGTAGTTTATCTGACTACATGATGTTACACACATTTTTTGTTTAATTATTTCTCAACTTTTGACCATAGCTATACATCATGTATAGATATATATATATATATATATATATATATATATATATATATATATATATATATATATAATATATATACAGCTCTGGAAAAAATTAAGAGACCACTGCAAAATTATCAGTTTCTCTGGTTTTCCTATTTATAGGTATGTGTTTGGGTAAAATGAACATGTTTGTTTTATTCTATAAACTTTTTCAAGCACAGCTTTCATGCGTCTTGGCATGCTCTCCACCAGTCTTTCACATTGATGTTGGGTGACTTTATGCCACTCCTGGCGCAAAAATTCAAGCAGCTCGGCTTTGTTTGATGGCTTGTGTCCAACCATCTTCCTCTTGATCACATTCCAGAGGTTTTCAATGGGGTTCAGGTCTGGAGATTGGGCTGGCCATGACAGTGTCTTGATCTGGTGGTCCTCCATCCACACCTTGATTGACCTGGCTGTGTGGCATGGAGCATTGTCCTGCTGGAAAAAACCAGTCCTCAGAGTTGGGGAACATTGTCAGAGCAGAAGGAAGCAAGTTTTCTTCCAGGACAACCTTGTACTTGGCTTGATCTACCACGGCAAGAAGACAGCACAAAATGGTGTCGGTGTGGTCGTAAGCCAGTGGATCCGCGACAGCACCACCGAAGTAGCCCGAATCACCGACCGCCTCATGTCCACCAAAATCAGCATGGGAACCAGCACACTGTGTGTTGTGTCATGCTATGCACCGCAGGCTGGCTGCCCAGACGAGGAGAAAGAAAAATTTTGGCACTACCTCGATACACATGTCCAAGCCATCGATGACAGCGAAATTCTTTTCATTGGTGGAGACCTCAATGGGCATGTTGGCCGAGCAAAGGATAATTCTGATCATAACCATGGAGGACAAGGACACGGCAACCGTAATGAAGGCGGCACCCGGATCCTAGAGCACGCGGAAGCCTGGGATCTGGCCATCACCAACACCTTCTTCAAGAAGCGAGAATCACACCTCATCACCTTCTACAGCGGTGGTCAAACATCTCAGATTGACTATTGGATGGTGAGACGACGAGACCTCAAAATGGTCACCGACACCAAAGTGATCCTGTACGACAGCATCGCCCCACAACATCGACTACTGGTGTTGGACGCCAAAGCCCACCTAGTCCAAACCCCGGCGCGACCAACCACCAAGATTGAACGCATCAAATGGTGGAAATTACCAGACCATCGAGCTGTCGTGAAGGCAGCACTAGGACCATTGATGCCCAACCCAAGATCAACAGTCGGTGAAGGTTGGAACGACCTGGCTGAACGCATCAAGACATGCGCCGCAACCACCCCGGGAACCACAAAACCAAACCGGCGCTTTATTGACAAACAGACCTGGTGGTGGAACGACGATGTGCAGCAGGCAACCAAGGCAAAAGAGGATGCCTACAAGACCTGACAGAAGACAAAATGCCCAGACGATCTTGTACGATACCGCACATTGAAATCCACTGCAAAGCGAACCGTGTCGATTGCAAAGGTGGCGCACTACCAGGACCTCTATGACCAACTGGATACGCCTGGTGGAGCAAACAAGATCTACAAAATCGCCCGCGCACGCGACCGCGCCACACAAGACCTAGGACACGTCAACATTAAAGATGAAAATGGGCAGATGCTTCAGAAGCCAAAAGACATCCTCCGGCGCTGGAAGGACTACTTCAAGAAAATATGCAACGAGGAATTCCTGCATTCTCCACTACCAGTAGGCAATACCATTTCCGGCCCAGTAGTCACCATCACAATCGTAGAAGTAACCACTGCCATCAACAAGATGAAAAGTGGCAAAGCAACTGGCCCGGACGACATCCCAGCCGAAGTATGGAAGCTCCTTGGAGCACAAGGAGCAGCATGGCTCGCAGACCTCTTCAACAAGATCATCGAGGAAAAGGCACCCCCGGAAACGTGGCAAACCAGCATCACTGTGCCAATTTGGAAAGGCAAAGACGACATTAAGGACTGCTCCAATTACAGGCTGATCCGGCTGCTGTGCCATACAATGAAGATTTTCGGGCGTGTGCTGGATGCATGGCTAAGAACCATCATCGATATCTCGCCAAACTAATGCGGCTTTGTGAAAAACTGCGGAACAATAGATGCCATACACGCAACTCGCCTACTGATGGAAAGGCACCACGAGAAGAGGAAAACGATCCACATGGCATTTCTCGACCTGGAAAAGGCATTTGACAGGGTACCACATGATCTCATCTGGCTGGTGCTGCAACAGCACCACGTCCCCAAAGCCTATGTCAGCTTGACAAAGCTCCTGTACCAAAAGGCCACTAGCTCAGTACGTTGAGCAGCTGGAACCTCAGACACATTCCCGATCAATGTTGGCGTCCACCAAGGCTCAGCCTTGTTTCCTCTGCTCTTCATACTTTGCATGGATACAGTGACCAAAGATATCCAAACGAGACACCCGTGGACGCTATTGTATGCCGACGATGTTATGATAGCAAGTGAAACACGACATGGCCTCGAACAGCAAGTACAGGAGTGGAAGACGCGCCTTGAACGATTCGGGATGAAACTGAACATCAAGAAGACGGAGTATCTGGAATGTGGTGATCAAACTGATGGCACAATCGCAGCTGGTGGGGTCCAACTTAACAAAGTGACCCAGTTCAAGTACCTAGGCTCATGTGTCAACGCTGCATGGATGAAATGGCGGCAGGTCACTGGAGTACTGTGCAACAAGAAGATCCCTTTGCGGCTAAAATCCAAAGTCTACCGCTCAGTGGTCAGACCAGTGGCTCTATACGGAACTGAATGCTGGCCAACAACAAAGAAACATGAACAGGCACTCCATACAATGGAAATGAAGATGCTATGATGGACCCTCGGCTTGACAGGACTAGACCATGTCGAGAATGAAGAGGTGCGAAAAACACTCAAAGTCGCCCCAATCACTGAGAAAATAAGGGAATCGCGCCTACGATGGTATGGACACGTGCTCCGCAGCAATGACACATCAATGGCAAAGACCGCCCTCGAATATGGAAGACCGCCGGCCCCGTGAATGACCATTTACGCGCTGGCTGGATCAGCTGAAAGGCGACATGTGCCTCGCAAAAGTTACCTGGCGAGACGCCGCAGACCGTACGAAGTGGAGAAATCTGTGCAAACAAGCAGACCCCACATAAGTGGGAAAAATGCGAAGAAGATATATATATATATATATATATATATATATATATATATATATATATATATATATATATATATAATATAAAACATAAGATTATTTTTTTTTAAAAAACATCAAATGCTTCTAAAGTTTTTCTTTTTGCTAGGTTTATTCCTTTACCTTTACATTTACTGATACAATATCCCAACCATTAGGGGCATTGTTACAATATATGCAACTTTCTGTACCTTTTTTCTTTGGCACCCAGCTAAATATCCATGACCTGGGACCTTCTTAATGGGCCTCTATACCTTCCAAGTTTTAACTGTGCATAACTAAGTTAATAAAATGTGTTGGATGGATTTGTTTTTGTATTACACAGCTTTATTTATGTATTTTGTAATTCATTTTCAAGTGATTAATCATATCAGCATATTCATGGTTTATTAGTGGGTGTTTAGGGGTTTCTCTAACTTCAGTTTGTAGTATTAACATTCAGGCTGCATGTCTTCCACCTGTTTATCGTTTGTAACAACAGGTTAAGAGACAGGGGAACCCAGGCATTACAACATCTTATTCTTAGAGATGGCTTTTCCTCACATTAAAATGCCGTAGTGAACAGAGATGATATATTTTAATAGAGAAGACACTTCAACTGATTTTATTTCTGTTGTCATGTGATTTATTTTCAGATTAAAAAAGACGTCAGTGCATAAGGCAAACTAACCATTCTAAAAATGCATACAAAACAATGGTAGATGTGCACATCACCTTTAAGTATTCTGTTATCAAACCTAACAGGTAATTTTGGCTCAAGTAATATAACATGTTGGCAGTTAGCTGTCTGTGAAAGATTTCTTAATGCTGTCCGTAATGTCTGCTCAATAATGTCTCCAGACCCTCAAACTATCGTAGTTCGTGTCATTTGGTAAGACAGCTTATAAGATAATAAAACATGCCTGCCAAGCTGGATAAATTATTGTAGCTTAACAGCAGAAGTACTGTAGATACATCCTACTTTAAACATGTTATGATCTGCAGCTGTGATTGGAATAGTTTTGACAACTTTCAAACACTCGTGGACAAACATCTAAATCCGCCCAAAGAAAGAAAAAAATGCTCTGCCTTTGTGGCAGGCTGGCGAGTGGATAGAGGCCCAGAGACAGACTGCAGTTCAAAAAAATAACTATTTTATTATAAATAAACAAAAATAAAGTGCACAAGGGCAAAATAACAGATACTCAAACACAAATAAAGCAAAAACAAAACTCACAAAAATAAAGTTTCCAGGCTGGGCAATGCCTTCACTGGATTTAGAAAATTCAAAAACCACAAAACAAACACCAACCTGCTTCCTCAGCTCCCCCTCTCCAAATGAGAAGCAGAGGCCTCCTTTTATATCAGGTGGCTGGGCACTGATTGATCGTTAATCAACCTAATCAACTAATCAACCCCAGCCACCTGAACATAATAAACCCAGGCAGGTAGGGGAAGTTAACCCCATCCCTGCCAATTTCTAAAGAGCAGAGCTTTGCTCTGCCACACACCTCCCCCCATGTACAACGTACACCGGCCGCAATCGGCCAACTCCCCCCTTCCCCACTCCCCCCCCCCCCCCCCCCCAAGAGTCCAATTATGTCCCTTGGGTGGGCTGTTATGGTGGGTGGTGGTGGGCGGGGTTGATGTCGGAGCCCCCAAGCCTTCTTTGGTTGAGGGGGCCCCGAATCTCCAAGGTAGCACGGCGACGGCGGCCCGGCTCCCTCTGGTGGCGGAGGCGGCGGCGGCGGCCCGGCTCCCTCTGGTGGCGGAGGCGGCGGCGGCGGCCCGGCTCCCTCTGGTGGCGGAGGCGGCGGCGGCGGCCCGGCTCCCTCTGGTGGCGGAGGCGGCGGCGGCGGCCCGGCTCCCTCTGGTGGCGGAGGCGGCGGCGGCGGCCCGGCTCCCTCTGGTGGCGGAGGCGGCGGCGGCGGCCCGGCTCCCTCTGGTGGCGGAGGCGGCGGCGGCGGCCCGGCTCCCTCTGGTGGCGGAGGCGGCGGGCGGCGGCCCGGCTCCCTCTGGTGGCGGAGGCGGCGGCGGCGGCCCGGCTCCCTCTGGTGGCGGAGGCGGCGGCGGCGGCCTCGGGTGGCGGAGGCCGGGCGGCGGCCCGGCTCCCTCTGGTGGCGGAGGCGGCGGCGGCGGCCCGGCTCCCTCTGGTGGCGGAGGCGGCGGCGGCGGCCCGGCTCCCTCTGGTGGCGGAGGCGGCGGCGGCGGCCCGGCTCCCTCTGGTGGCGGAGGCGGCGGCGGCTCCTCACCCCTCTCTGGCTCTGGGGGCGACGGCGGCTCCTCGCCCCTCTCTGGCTCTGGGAGCGACGGCGGCTCCTCGCCCCTCTCTGGCTCTGGGAGCGACGGCGGCTCCTCGCCCCTCTCTGGCTCTGGGAGCGACGGCGGCTCCTCGCCCCTCTCTGGCTCTGGGAGCGACGGCGGCTCCTCGCCCCTCTCTGGCTCTGGGAGCGACGGCGGCTCCTCGCCCCTCTCTGGCTCTGGGAGCGACGGCGGCTCCTCGCCCCTCTCTGGCTCTGGGAGCGACGGCGGCTCCTCGCCCCTCTCTGGCTCTGGGAGCGACGGCGGCTCCTCGCCCCTCTCTGGCTCTGGGAGCGACGGCGGCTCCTCGCCCCTCTCTGGCTCTGGGAGCGACGGCAGCTCCTCCTCCCTCTCTGGCTCTGGGAGCGACGGCAGCTCCTCCTCCCTCTCTGGCTCTGGGAGCGACGGCAGATCCTCCCTCCCTCTCTGGCTCTGGGAGCGACGGCAGCTCCTCACCCCTCTCTGGCTCTGGGAGCGACAGCAGATCCTCCTCCCTCTCTGGCTCTGGGAGCGACAGCAGATCCTCCTCCCTCTCTGGCTCTGGGAGCGACGGCAGCTCCTCCTCCCTCTCTGGCTCTGGGAGCGACAGCAGATCCTCCTCCCTCTCTGGCTCTGGGAGCGACGGCAGCTCCTCACTCCCTCTCTGGCTCTGGGAGCGACAGCAGATCCTCCTCCCTCTCTGGCTCTGGGAGCGACAGCAGATCCTCCTCCCTCTCTGGCTCTGGGAGCGACGGCAGCTCCTCACTCCCTCTCTGGCTCTGGGAGCGACGGCAGCTCCTCACTCCTCTCTGGCTCTGGGAGCGACGGCAGATCCTCCTCCCTCTCTGGCTCTGGGAGCGACAGCAGATCCTCCTCCCTCTCTGGCTCTGGGGGCGACGGCAGCTCCTCACCCCTCTCTGGCTCTCGGGAAGGTGGCTCACCTCTCTTTATTGGAGTGACCGGTGGATCTCCCATGTCTACCGCCAGGTAATTAACCACCATGAGGGCAACCTCTGGGAAGGAGGCCGGGTGGTGTTGTTCCTCCCACTGTTCCCACCTCTCCCCATCTCGACGCCACAGCGTGTTGATAACTATGGGGAGATCGTGGACGAGGTCTGCCTCAGGGTGCATCAACCAGTCCCAGATCTCCTGGGACGGTGGTGAAGGTGGTGGTGCTGGAGGTAGTGGGGTGGCCCCTGATGCCCGGGGTGAACACGGCACCTCTTCCTGGGCCTGGTTGTAGGGGCATCCTGCCCAGTTGTGGCCGTCCTCCTCACACCGGCCACACCAGTTTGCCGGTGGCACGTCTGGGCAGGACCGCCAACGATGGTCCTCCTTCCCACACCAGGAACACCAGGGGAAGAGGCTGGCCGGGTCCTCCAGCGGTGGCTGCAGCAGCTTACATTTCTTCAGCTGCTGCTGCTTTTCCTGCTTTTGTCGCTGTCTGCTCTTCTTTCCCATTTTTTTTTTTTTTTTTTCAAAAAAAAAAAAAATTCCCAAAAATTCCACAAAACAAAACAAAAATACTGCTCTGAGCCTCTAGGTGGCGCTATCCCACTTCTGACACCAAATGTGGCAGGCTGGCGAGTGGATAGAGGCCCAGAGACAGACTGCAGTTCAAAAAAATAACTATTTTATTATAAATAAACAAAAATAAAGTGCACAAGGGCAAAATAACAGATACTCAAACACAAATAAAGCAAAAACAAAACTCACAAAAATAAAGTTTCCAGGCTGGGCAATGCCTTCACTGGATTTAGAAAATTCAAAAACCACAAAACAAACACCAACCTGCTTCCTCAGCTCCCCCTCTCCAAATGAGAAGCAGAGGCCTCCTTTTATATCAGGTGGCTGGGCACTGATTGATCGTTAATCAACCTAATCAACTAATCAACCCCAGCCACCTGAACATAATAAACCCAGGCAGGTAGGGGAAGTTAACCCCATCCCTGCCAATTTCTAAAGAGCAGAGCTTTGCTCTGCCACAGCCTTCTAAACAACGACTACTAATTTTGACGGAGTCGAACATTAAAGGAAAAATATGATCAACTAGTCACTACTTTTAAATAAATATGAGTAAATCTTTGATAGTGTCTGGTGCTCTATTTGTAACACTCTGCTGTGTATTATTATTATTATTGCTCTATTTATTAATGCTCTAAAATGTTGTTTATATTTTAATTGTATTCAGCTGTTTGAATTGAAAGAAACTGAGAGGCGTGCGGGTTCAGATAGCTGGAACTGCAGTTGCAATCCATTAAAAGACTGACATTGCTAGTTCATTGCTGCTACAGGCCAGTTGTTTGCTTTGTAAACGACGCTGCCTTCCTCTTGCATCTCGCCATCCTTGTCAACCCAGTCACATGTCATGTCACACGATGACTTCTAGTTGACTAATTGATGGTCACTTTTGTATTCGACTGTGACAGAGATCGAATGACGCTTGGTGTTAGATCTCCTTTCCGACCGGTGAGGGCACTAGAAAGAAGGAACAGAGTAACCTTAAACAAATGGCAAGACAATTTATTCCATAGGGTTGGTGGAATTAGGCCATTTAGGAAAGGGACGGAACTACGGCACCCAAGCTCACTGACCCGGACAGTAGATGGTGTGGCATCAGAGGATTGGAGGAGCAGATGCCCTTGTTAACCTAGGGGTCATGGGCGAGGGTATAAACAGGGGCACATAGCTTCAGTGATCTGTTCCTTTGCATATGGTTAAACTAAATAACCAAGAAGGAGCATGTATTGTGTATCAAAACCATGAGTGTTCTGAGTTGTCTGTGTAATAACACTGTTTGTCTTGTGTGTTGTTTTCTCACTAAGAATACTGAGCACAATCTGGAGCTGCAGCTGCAGGCCAGCGTAAAACCCGGACATCACCACTCACCTTCCCACTACAGGAACTGTCTTTTGCACCACTAGCACTAAAATCATGCACTATCGAAATTGTGTCTGTGTTTTGTGTTTTGTGTGGGTGAAGGAATCGAACTTTGGGTTACAGGTCAAACTCATGGGATTATAAATCAGAAGTGATACACGCCGCTGTACCACTTCCAATTATTATTTGCAGGTTTGCTATAAGGCACTGGACATTACAATCATTTAATGAACACCCTTGCACCTGTGTCATTTATCCACCCTGCACTGCACTCATTTGCACGTATTTACCACTTTGCCACATCGACTAATCGACTATTCAGTACTACCCCATACAAGCTACTGGTAGAATTGTTTCGGGACTGGTTTTGCAATCAACGATGAAATGGCTAACTGCTTTTGATACTAAACAATATTGCACTGAACAAATACCATGTTATTTAAATTAGGGTGTTTTATTCATGTGGGAAACATTCCTACAGTCTCATCGCAAAGTTTTTGTAGTAAGCCAATAAGAGAACCTTTGTGACATTATGATTTTCTTTGAATTCTTAAAGCACATGACTTAAGTACCGTGTTTTGTGATGTTACATGGAATAGATTAATGGCCAGAGAATTAAATATTTATGGCATTTGGGTACACTTAATAACCCAGTTGTTCCAGCTACATAATTTGATTTCCTCAGGGAGCTCTGTGAGCAGCTGCCATTTTTCCCATGCAAATCTTATTTTCTTGCAAATGGTCTATTCCCCATAGGCACCATGGGTGACATGGCTGTACTCGTTCATATATTGCTGCATAGTTTTTCAGTGTGAATCTTACAGGTTAAATTTGCTCTGTATTGACCTTTAGTTTTGTTGAACTATGCCACTGCTGCCACAAGTAATCAATCATGTGTGGTGGTTTGATTTTATCTTGTATTTAAAATTATAGTTGCCAATGATTAGTTGAGCATTATCACTAATCATATGGGGTTCATAATTGTGATAATCAATACAGCTCTATGGTAGAGACCAAATACCAAAACTGATAAGCGGTTACAGACAAATTCAATAGTAAATATTATCTTGATTTTACGATGGACTGTGAGTCAATGGAGGGCTGAGAGAACCAGGTTAATCTTCAGGTATTTCATTGTGTGTAAAGGGCCTTTTATGAACAAAGTAATGCACCACAACTGTCAATTAAGGTATGTCTGAATCCCTTCAAGAGCATTTATGCAAAACTAATGAAACACATAAAATGAAAAAAACTGTAGCAGGAATTTGCCTAATAACTGACTGTACTGCTACCATCTGTGTGCAAGAGAGTGATCATGTATCTTAATTTCAATATAACACACAATAATATTGTATCATTAAGGAAATTAAACATTTACATTAACACATCATTTTACTTTGTATTTAACAGTGAATACATTTAGAAAACTCATCCGCTTAGTAATCAATTAAAAACAATTTATCAAGGTTATTACATTTATACATCATTTAAATGTAAAAGTTAAGACTCAGCTGAGACTCAGTCCTGGTTTTCTGTAATTATCCATTAAAGTAGGGTGGGCAAACTTAATTTCTGATTTTAAATACCAAAAAATCTAATCGACTTTTGCAAACAGTTTTCATCTAACTTAAACATATCTGAAATAATTTAAAAAAAAAAAAAAAAAAAACCAAAAACCCCACAAAATAAATATTTATCTGCTGTCTTTGGTAATTAAAATTGGAAACATATTTATAGATAGCTTATTGATGGGACCAACAGGACTACTGCCTACTCCTGGGATGCCAAAAAATCCACAACCATCTGGCATTGGGTTATTAAAATAAGTACTGGTTACAGAATGTTTGTTTGACTGACTTAAGTCTTTATTAAAATGTATTATTACCACATGCCTTGAGTGATAAATACTAAACAACATTTACACGCCATGTGGACATTGGTATCACAGTGTGACACAGCAGCATGTTATTGTTCCAGCTGCTGTAGCTGTATTAATAAAATACCCCCTATCCTTCCAGGAGAATAGTGATGTAGTTTCGAGTCATGTGACACACCGACAGAAAATAGAATTCTTCTAATATGTATAGCAGCCATACGCATAGTTGCCTCTGTCAAAAGCCCCATTTCTTTTCATAGCCCCGCACCCGCAAAGTTTTTGCATACACATTCATTACCAGTATATTAGTATTACCTTTATTCTTATACATGATGTAATGTTATTCTGTTCTTCCTTCCTCAGTTTTGACCAAAATGCAATTAATGGCTCTGGGGACGTTGACAGGTGTGGATCTGTTATGTACATTATAGATTGCTACACATCACACATCCTAAACAAGCAGACTAATTCTGAAACAAAACAGAACAAAGCTATTGGGGGACCTCTTCTGAGTGATGATTGTTCATTTGTTAATTTCTCCAAAGGAATTAAACTAGCAAATGTGTATTTGATTCTGATGAATTTGTATTCCATTTCTAATTTCCCAATGCAGGCTTTAATAGGTTGTATTTCTCTTTCTCTCTCTCTCTCTCTCTCACACACACACACACACACACACACACGTATATAATCATTCACCTATCCAAAAATGTATGGCGAAAATCTGTATTATCCTTTTTTACCTATAAACAAGAAAAGTGTCTGCTGTGGCTGGGGAACAAAGGAACATGCAGTTCCATGGCATTATGAACAAACCATCCTGCACTGCCGCCTGCTGGGTGTTTTGATAACTCAAGATTATTCACACAATTCTTAGCACAAATGCAACACCAAATTAAAAATGTAAACAATGTTTTGCAAGTGTTCTGACATTCACCATAAAAATAATTTAACATTACCAAAATTCATATACTTGTAAACATGGATTTAGCAGCTGCTAAAATAAAACTGATACTTTAGTTGTATTCATTAAAGCAACAAGCTGTAATATATTGTTATTCATCCATGCCATTTAATGCATTGCTATTTCATAGTCTATTAACTCTAACCAGATCGATGCTGTGTATTCATCCATTCAGAATGTGCATGTGTGCACTTTCCTGTAGTAAACATCTATTATAAATAACTTTAGTGTGTATTAAATATGTAAAACTAATGTAGGTTTTTGGCTGTTGAGAGGCTTCAATGAGTGTTGTCCAACAATATGAGATGCAAGGTGCCAGTGAACTTTAAGGGTATTATTTACTAACAGGGAAATGTTAGTAAACAGTTCTACAGCCTCATAAATGTGTGTGTGTGTGTGTGTTGTTTTAGAAATTAGTATATACTATACATACATATAATGTAATCAAACCCATAGGGTATTATTTCTACTATGTTATGCTTGGCATGTAGTTTAGGTACATATGACATTCATTACTGATAAATAAAACTGCAAGTAACATACTGTATTTTACAACCATTACCTTATTAGAGAAAAAAACAGAATGTGTGCATGTGTGTGCCTGATGGATTCTGGGTATCATTCTGGTGTATATTTGTTATATAAGTTAGAAATACACAGTTTTGAAAGAAACACATATTACAGCTCTCCTACTTTTGTGTTAAAACACATTTTGGTACTAAACTAGGTTAAACAAAACACTTTTTGCAAGTCTTGCACTTCCTTGGAAAGTGAGATTGTCCCCTCCTTCAGTGCCTTTGTTCCTGTCTTTAACCAACTAAAGACTTTTTTTTTTTTTTTTAACCAAGTGTAGTACCAGATAGTATGTTTGAAAATACAAATGCATTTCTTTCAAAACTCTAACCCTAACCCCAGACACCAGACACCAGCAATCGTTACTGAATCAAGCAAATCTTTAACATACAGCACAAAGCATGGGTTAAGATCATTTTATACGGTTACAATAATGGGCTGTTACCATGTGGTCCCAATACAAATAAAGGGTTAAGATTTGTTGACATCTGATGTTTTTTCTTGTTTGTTTAAGTGTAATAATCATCAAGTGATGCACCAATTCAGAGGACAGACTCAATGTTCTCACACATTTCATTGTCCCCTAAGTGATAAATAAATGTAATCCTTGCAGTGGAAGATTTGGTGGTCCCCGCTGTATCTAAAGTCAGAGCAGATGCAAAAAGTTCTGTGGGTGTCAATTTTTCGGTGCTATCTTCGTCTCCCTGTAGATGTTTCTTGGGATTGCTTTTAATGCAGTGCCAAGTCATTGCCATCAGGATGAAGGCAGCAGTCTTCAGTCCCACGGAGACGCTGAAGTAGAGATATCTGTAAGTGTCGTTGTTGTACACAGAGCACGTTGTGCGCTTCCCACAGGATTCAGACCAGACGAGACAGGTTGAGTCAATCGCCGCACCAAAGACAAGAGGCATCGGGATAAAAACTGTGGGCACACAACAAACATGTGATTAATCAATCTGAAGAGATTTTTTATAAAAGAAAAATTGCCAAAATATATTTGATCTGCATTTAATTATCCATTTTTATATGTTGTTCAAACTTTGCAAACTGAAAAGAAAGCTCTAAATGTGATAAAATGCTGATTATAATAACTTACCAAGTACCCTAAGCAATAAAAACTGGATCCCAAGTGCATATGACTTAAACAGTGGATTAACAGCCCTGAAAGTACAAATAATAGAAACATTAAAGAGCTGCTTTAATTATGCTCTGTTTCACATGTGTCATTGCCTACTAGTCACTTAGCCACTTTGGCACAGTAGGTACAGTCATTTCAGGGATAACACAGTATAAGTACTACTCTTCCCAATCTTAGCTCATATTTGTTTTAACAAACATTTTTTTTTATTATTCCTATTCAGCGCTGCCACTTCATTCTAATTTACAGAAGTATTCAATAAAACAATGTTGCTGTTGAAAATGTCCAAGCATATTTGGACGCACAACAAACACATCAGTGTATTGGAAAAAATATTTAAAATGTGGGTTAACATTCTACAAGCTTTCAATTAAAACAATTAAAACAAAAAAAAAAAATATATATATATATATATATATATATATATATATATATATATATATTATACACAGATACATCATAGCTCATACGAACATGCATCATAGGAAAGGGAAATAATGCAAGTGCACGTTATTATTATTATTATTATTATTATTATTATTATTATTAAAATACCTCTGTGATTGGGCCACTGTAACAGTGCCGAAAAGTGGTCAAAATGATTTCTTCCATTCTTAGATTATATAACCAGATGGATCCCATGTTCAAAAACCCTTTACCCTTGTTACAACTACCCTAGTTTACCGCAAGGTTCTTCTTTCTGATTACAGGAGCCATTATTATGAACAGATGGACAGAATAATGGGTTTGTTTGCTTTTCTTTTTTTTTTTTTTTTTACTTGTTGACATGTACAATATAAATTTTGGCATTCACCATGGAGATATGCTAAATACAAACAGCATGGGTCACAGATGTACTATGTAATAATGTCTAAGTTACATTTTTTGTCAGCAGTCTTCTGAGAGGCTATAATGTGAGGCAGTGTGTTCGGCAAACACTCAACACCCCAGACATTCTGCAACGCCAAAAGTTATGCTTTTCAATGAGAACAACATTTCTGTTATTTCCATACCTAAGGCTGGTAACTGGTATGGTAAGCTATAAAGCTCAATTAAGTCATGGCCCTTTAAAAAGAATATGTTTGTCTTTTGTAGCCTGTTAGTAACACTTTCCATTTTTGAGCCATTTGTTTCAACTCCATATCAGCTGCATTGAACCGTTAAAATCTTACCTAATGAGAATAACTACCGTTGGGGTGTGTCCCATGGATCCAATGAAACATCCAGCGCAGAATACAGCAAAAAACACATGAAAGGTGCCTTGACAGCCAGAGCTGGGACACTGTCCTGGAATTGCTGCTTTACTCACTGCAAGCCCAGTGTTTATGCAGGCACAAGACGTAAGGTTCTGAAAGGAGATTATTACCCAATAATGTAAGCAGACCCACCAAAAGGTGGTTGAACATTCCAGTCCTAAGGTAGGGTTAACGAAATACCCAGAACCATAATCACAAAGCATTTACTGATGTGTTAAGTATACAACATTGCCGCTACAAATGTTTAAATAAATTACTAAGGAGGCTGACATTGGATCTGCTTATAAACCTTATTTGTTTCTCACCAGCTCTAGATGTAATGTTTCCTTAAATACATAATAATAATAATAATAATAATAATAATAATAATAATAATAATAATAATAATGTGCTAAATGCTTTGTGAATATGGGAGACAATTGATGCTTGATTCAAAATGAAACACAAATTGCCATGGAGACCAATATTTGCCACTTTATCTTACAGATCCTGCTGGAAAAGAGACAGATGCAGCGAACAGAATAAGGTCATGGATGTGAAATGCTGCTGAGCTGCTACGGCACCAAATACCATGGGAACAGATACAGAATAAAAGCAGCAAGCAATGTGTAGTGTCACTTTTAATACTTATCCTGAGCTCCCTTTTGATTACATAAAAATATAGGTCCTGGTTTTAAAGCAAGTGAAATGGCAAAGCATGGCAAAGTGGTTAGCCGTGTGCCGGTATAGGTGATCTATAATCAGACAGACAATGATAATCCAGGTGCAATGGTGGTTTATTGTTTTTAAATTAAATTGCACGAATGACAAAACAGCAGTAAACAATAAAACACGATGATGAAAAAGCAATACAGCAGCGTGTACTGTTTTGTTTGTAATCCGCGGGTTGGTCCTGCAATAATACACAGTCTTGAATAGTACACAGTCCCGTTTCCCTATACACCCACATGAAACACAAACACCAGTCCACTGTGTGCTTTTAGTGTTCGTAGTGAAAATACAATTCGGGTGATACAAAGTGCAGTGACGTTGTCCAGGTTTAATGCTGTCCTTTTGCGACAGCTCCGGATCATGTTAGCCGTCCAAACAATAACAAACAGTAGATGCTTAAACAGCAAAACAAACAAACACTCGCGATATCCCAGCACAGTTCTCCTTTCAGCTATATCCAGTTTTAACCATTCACAAAGAAACAGATTACCTTACTACATCCCCTTTATATACCATCAACCATGACTCCTTGGTTAACTAGTGCACCCGCTCCTCCAATCCAGGATGCCACACCGTTAACCTTCTGGGTCAATGATTTAGTGTACCGTAGTTCATTCCCCTTTCTAGATGGCAGACTTCCACCTAACCTTGGGAATGAACTCTCGGGCCATCCAGTCCAGGGTTCTCTGTTCCCTTTACTCAGTGCCCTCACAGGTGGGAAGGAGATCTAACACCAAGAATCATTCCTTCTCTCTCACACAAAGGCATAGACGTAATGGTAGAACACTACCAAGAAAGAACATAGCTACACATAGAAGCAGTTCATATACTGTTCTGTTATTATTGTCCTTCATGTTTTTATACTGTTTAAATTGTTCTATTTGTTTCAGAAATGTTTATACTGTTTAAATAGTTCTATTCCTTTCAGAAATTTTGCCTTGACTTTGAGTTTCTTATAAGTCTTAATTTAAAGCTACATCAGCATTAGCCTTTCAGTTGTGGGTCAATTGTTTCGCGGGTCCCACAAGACTGTGGAATAATTATTTTAGGGTTACACTCAGATAAGAGTGCACATCACTTGTCAAGGCAACATATTGGGAGAATTTCATGTCCTTTAGGCAATAGCTGATTTTTCTGACCATTCACTGTTAAAATGACTTTAATTTATTCTGCATAACTGGATTGCCCAGCACAGACGGCTTAATCTACTAGCACAGGGAAACAAAGACAGCAAATAATGCAAATATTCTTATGTAGGTAGCAACATTAAAAATAACAAACCAATTCACTCTGTGCATTAACAAAGTACAGATACAGAAAGTTTGTATGGGTGTGTAAACAATATGCAGCAGCCGACAATTAGTTGTCATGCGAAAACATATTACAAATAACAATCCTCCTTACATTATCAGTACATCCTGCAAAACAGGGAGATAAATAAGTGATTCCATCAGCACCACAAATAGGGATGAGTGTTTCAAAAGAGCATCCGCAGCCTTCATTGCACCATGCTGAGAGATTCCTTGGAAAGTTCCATTCAGTACTGAAAAAACAAATACAATGATTTTTTTTTTCAAAAGTTAGACCTATATTCTGTTTTATTGCCTTTGTCTAAATCTAGATGTTAATTTCTGACATACATGTGCATAACATCTTTTCTCATACATAACATACTGTACAGTATGATTTTTAATTTAAAAAAAAACACCATTCAGTGCTTGTTTCAAAGTGAAGTCACAACCAAAACATTTTCCAGTAGTAATTCAACAGTCTCACTGTCACGCTACTCAATTGTCACAGCTTTCTTAAATACTTCATTATTTTGCTGAGCCGGGCACAACTGGATACATTTTACAAAACCCAGCAAAACTTGTATCACGAAAATGAATTCCTACGCCCTGTAAACAAAATGTGGTATTTACCCATTGATGTAGTCAGCAGTTACCCCTGCAACAGGTCCCGTTTCACAGCCCAGGAACAGCAAGAACACAAAGGCAGCTGAGCACAGCACATTGGCACTCATTCCCAGTGTGACAATCCCCACAGAACTCAGGTTACACGTTTTCACCAAGTAGCCGCCTAGAAGCATTCCAAGGCACACACAGGGAATAGCTGCCACTCCTTGAAAGTGAAACACATCAATCAACACCACTGGATCATCAACGCTGACATTGCTAGACAGAGTGCATTATTGAGTAAAGCCCATTTTAAATAAACAAATACATTAATAGCTGAGTTTTCGAGATTATTAAATCTGTTAGGATGTCGGCAGATCGGTATCAAACAAATCAGCAGCATACGACTTCTAGCTTTAACAACAACCAGACAAAACATATAGCATCTGTAATGTGGCTATAATTAAACACAGGATATCTCCCTCAAACAAGTCTTTAGATACTGTATTCTGGGGGGCATACATATGTCATTGACTGCTGCATTGATTTAATTTTTAAAATGGCAACATTTCTTTATTACCACCTCCACCCAAAATATGTTTAGGGAGCACTGCCTATCCATGGATATGTATCATGTTTAATAAACAAAATGAGTTGACATCAAATGATAAATGACACTGTACCAGTTTAGAAACAGATATTTCACTATTCCTTAAGGACACACACTACAAGATGCCCCTGTTTTTAGCAATGCAAGTAAAAATAAAAAGACATATTCATTAAGCAGGTGGTGTGGTCTTGTGGTTAAAGCAAAGTGAACTGAAGCCCACAAAGCCTAAATCCCATCAGACACTTTGCATATGTCATAGTATACCTAGCTATAAGTCTCAGTATTAGGGGTTACATTGAAAATGGCAGTTTGTAAAAAAAAAAATAAAAAAAAAAAAAAAAAAATATATATATATATATATATATATATATATATATATATATATATATATATATATATGCAATGCATCACATGCAGGGATTATCATACCTATTAGCTGATTAGCAGAAGATGTATTTAATCCAAACTGTGATTCCAGGTACTTTCCCAAAAAAGCAGACATACCACCAATTGCAGCAAGTCCCATACAGGCAGCCAATACAACGCAGGTGAACACAGGATTCTGGAATAGTTGCTTGGTTACATTCAGCATTGCTGGAAACAGAAAATAAGTGGTTTTTCTTATTATTGTTGTTATTTTTAAATGTGTAATAGTCCTATAACTTTTTTTTTTTCTTCACTTTAAAAATTGTTCCACTGCCACTGTTTAGGTTTTGTTTGAAGTACTCCCATATATGTTCTATAAACACAACTACAAAGACTCCCATTGGGATGTCACATAAACAGCATGACGCTTTCCACATAAATTATGGGCATTAAAGAAAAGGTTTTAGCATGACATGAAATACAATTCTACCGCTGGTGAGTGGAACAGGATTAGTTATGTAGAGGCCAGTGCAGCTGTATTATTTAGTATTTAAGAATATATTTGTGAGGTGAAAAAAACCATCAATGTTAAAGCAAAGTTATCCTCACTATGTGATTTCCTTACTAAAAATAACGTAATGTTACAATGAAAGTAGGTCACCCTGGCAACTTTTATTTTTCTTGTGACAAATGGCACTGCATATCAAAGCTCAAGCTACAAGTTTTTAACTGGCAGTTCTATTTTTGGAAACTGTCGATCATCCAACTGAATCTTCCCATTTCCCCAGACTAAACCATATCTTAGCCGCATACATACCATGTTTCTTGGTGTGCCCAGATTACTGAAGCAACAGTGACACTAGAGAGCTTGGTTAATGTCAATGAGACACTCTCTATGTACTTAATATTCCTGTTCGTTAAAATATTCTTAAAGTTATTTAAGTTATTCTTGGATAACATTTAACAAATATCACACAATTAACAGTGTAGTATCTCAAGCAGTTGTTTGATAGTTGTCTGTAAATAGGCAGAAGGTAAATTCTATTGGAATTTTAAGAGACATGATTACAGAAGACCACATTATTTTGTATCCCCCAACTGCAAATACATCCCTATCCTATGACAGAATGACAAACACAGCTGTATCAGTACTGACTGTGGACAAAGCTAATAAAGTGAGTTCTGCGTTTTACACCTGAATGTATACTACACAGACTACACATGCGCGTGGATGATGCTGAATGCATACATTCGACCACTGGACATGTCAGGGTTGACTGTGAAACTCTAGTATACTATATGCCCTACATGTTTACCGAATTGACACCTGGCTGCTATAGACGTTTATATGCAGAATAACTGGCTGTTTTTCATGAAACTGAATACATTTTTAAAATGTTTTTTGGCTGTGCACCAAACTCTGAAGGTAAAGAGTCTGCTTTTAGGTCATGAAAACAGTACTGCAGCTCTAGGTGAAGTGGGGAACACTCTCTGCAGCTCTAGATGAAGTAGGGAACACACTCTGTTGCACTAAAGTAGAATCATGTCCTGTTCACACCAGCAGGTGGCACTGTGGCACAAAGAAACAAATTCTTCCTTTTGATTGACAGTAGCTGAGTACTTTTTATCACTGATAAAATGGCTCAAGGTCATCCTGGGATTCAAACACGATCAATAGATATTCTTAATGTGATTTCACATGGAAGGACTGCATTTATAAAAAGCTCAATTGAATGATATGGAAAAATCATTACATAAAAAAAGTGTTAAAACCTCCGTATGAGAGTGATTGGAACGTTATTACAACACAGACTCGATGTAGTAGTCACAGGATTTTGAGATAAAGGTATTGGAATGTTTTACACAGACATCTGATCATGGTCAGATTCAGCACATATTGTAATTTAGAGATTATGCATTTTCACAATTATTGACATGGAAGTGAATTTTACTGTTTTAGGTTTCCACTGATTACAAGCGGCTATGACAGGAACACTTGAAACAAACTAGGATCCAAATAACTAATTCCATGAGATTTTTCCAAAATTAAAAATATTAAATAAGGCTGTACAAACAAATAATATGCTCTTATTTTCTGGTAGGATTCGGTTTAGTGAAGTTAGTGAACTCTGCTGGAATGTCAGGATTACTTAAGAATAACTACAGTATTAACAGACAGCCCTTATGTTTTACAGCACATACTTACGAATTCTCTTTATTCTGCCTGACTGAAAATAATGCTGTGCTTTGGGTTGAGAAGTGCTGAAGTGCAACTTGAAGCATTTCATACTTTTAAAGGAATACTTTATACCCTACATAATATTCTTTTTTTATTGCGCACTCTGAAGAAAAACACAAAATAATCAAAGAAATATATAGTTTTGAATACAGTAAACAATTACAATTGTGCACCTCTTGTTTGAAGGTTCAAGCAATTGCTTTTACCTACAAAATGGTGGCAGCAGGTTTGGCTCTTTCTTGTCTCTTTCTGCCTGTTGTTCTCAGTGACAGGTTTGCCTTGCTCTTTGATGGCTTTGCTTGGCAACAGGAGTTTGGAAAGTTTGCTCTCTGTACAGTTCTTTAAAGGCATGACTCGAGGGAAGCCAAACATGAACAAAGAAGAGAAAAACAGCAGAGCAGCACAGACAAGGAAGCCAGCCCACCAGGCACCCATCCATCGGGGGTCTTCTGTGCTGATGTTCAGCTTCTCTGCACGACAAAGACAAAGGATGGGGTGTCTGCTTTGATGATCAAAAAAATCTTTACTCTGCTGTCAAATCATGATTTATTATTTAAATACATCATTATATTTAAGAAAGATACATAGCTCTACTAAACTGTTACCATCCTCTCCAGGACATTAGAATATCAGTGCCAATCTGGCTCCTAGTAGTAGATTGACCCCAGAAATTTTTTCCTTTGGATTCCTTAATGATTCAGCAGCAACAATATTGGGGACATGTGGGGAAGGAGACTACCAGATTTATGAAGGCAGTATCCGTAAACATTTAACTAAGCCTCACCTAATGACTAGTCAAGTTCATGCCACTGGCAGAAGGGTCTGTGCAAGTGGGTAACATTTGGCTTTAGTGTCAAGTGTCAAGTGTTAAGTAGATAGACAGCCCAGTCAGATATAAAAAGGCTTATAGCTGAATATTGTTAAACCATATTTAAAATCTTAAATATCAACAGCCGAATATACACAATACAAACCTATGCACAATACAAACCTGTGTCGATAAAAATTGCATCAACATAAACCTTTGTAAATAGAGCACCCATAAGGAAACCTAAGAGAGGACCAAACAGTGTGGTGGTGAGTATTATCCCTGCAAATGAACAGAAAAGACATTTTAGAGATCACAACCATCAATTAAACAACATCCAAAATAAGAACTTAAAAAACTTGGGGGATGTTATCTCTTCATGGTTCTCTCAGTACACCACTGCTGATAAAGTTGTTACTCATAATTAATGGTTTCCTGGCAAAAAAAATAAATAAGCCACATTGAACAGTGCATATTGAAAAAATCATTCCAGCCTAACAAAGTAATACATGTACATTTTTGCTGCGTTTACACTGCCACCTCGGACCTAAGCCGACTCAGGTCAAACTTATTCGCGGAGGTTCTTATCATTTTCCGCGTAGCGTTTACACTGCGGTTGTGCCCTGAACCAGCTTAGGTCTGAATGCGCGCGCATATCATCTAAATTACAATAAGTGCTTGGTAACATCATAACGACCACTGAAGGGATAAGGAGTTTTCACCTCCCCAAACCACAAAGGCGGAAGAGGCAGAGTGGTATTACAAACAAGTAACACAGTGTCGTACCCATATTGCGGGGACTCATCTTAAATATATAGTTATCTAGCAGTCTACAAGAAAAATGGTTATTCGTTTAGAGTGTTTGACACAACATAGCGGTTTCTGGTCCATTTGTTATGTGAAGGATTTCACCTTCAGTAAAATAAGTACATTTGCTGTTTATTACTCTAATAATAATTACCTTTGTTTTCAAAAGAACTCTATTCTCTTTCTTCACCAATATTATCTCACCTTGTACATATAGACAATTGTATCATGCACAAGTCCTTTATTTTTTAGTTAAAGTAGGCTAGCAGCCACAGGAATACCAGAGGGGGAAAAAAAAAAAAAAAAAAAAAAAAAAAAAAAACCCACAACATTTACTGTAGATAACTGCACTTAACAAATTAACATCGTTACAAATACGAGTACTGCAAATTAATAAATAATAATAATAATAATAATAATAATAATAATAATAATAATAATAATAATAATAATAATAATAATTTGTTATAAGTACACTATCTAAATTGTTTGTATTATTCAAAACATTTCGTTCCTTTACTACAATCAAAAAGTGCAGAGAGAGAGATCTTTTGACAGACCTGCCGATATGATAAATGGAAGATTTGTATGAACTTGCTTTTCCTCTAAAGATGCTGATTATGACTTGCCCTCTACAGAACATTTTAACCTCAACCTGAAATTATTTTTTTTAAATTGCCTTTTACTAATCTCAGAGGACACATTTTGCCCATGTTTAATAATGAGCATGGAGAGAAATTGCTTTAAATTATAAATAGCTACTGTACACCCTGTAACCACCTGGAAGTAATGCTAATAGGCTTGTGTTCTGGAAAGTAATTAAAGTAACACATTGAGATATTGTGGCCCCCTCTGTCCTCCAAAACTGGATGGAAATCTCCATAAACTAACATGATTTTTGTCTTTTTTTTTTGGTTGGGGGGGGGGGGGTGGTGGTTATATCAATGAACTATTTTTGAACAGCAATTTTTTCTCACAACAGTTTCCCTCAATATCTGTGGTTAAAATCAAAAGTCCAAAATCTGAATTCTCAACACGTTCTACAAATCAAGCATCTGAATTTACCATAACAAAGAGAGAATCACGGGAGAATCTAATAATACTGTAGCGATTCCAATTGAAATTCTTCAAGCTTACAGAGATAGTGAGGTAAACTGAAGTGGACTGCCCAAGCAGCAAGGCCATCCTCATGAGTAGGGATGTCACGACATGAAAATTCTCTCCGGCGATTATTCTGTGGGGTATCTTCACGATAACTGTGATACAGCACAATATTTTACAAAGAACTAAAAAAAAAAAGAATTCTTACAGATTTAAAATGTTAACTTTATTAAGCTAAAATGTGTTTTACAACATTATAAACCAAATTGAAAAATATATGGTGCTTAATTATAATACAAGAGATATTTACATAACACCATTTTAAATCACAAACTCTCAGAACCGTTTTTAAACATCTACGAAACGCAGCTATCAATTACTGCAGATAAGCTAAAGTCGCATTTTAACCAAGACTGGTCCTTATTTTATTTTTTTTGTTTTAAAAAGGGTTTTGTTTTGTTTTTTACCCGATTAGTTTGGGTGTTTCTCATGATTGTCTGATTTTAAGAATGTTAAAAATGTCTTATTCACAAATAGCTACTCTTATTGGGTTAAACACATTTCTAAATGGAGTTGTTTATGTCAGTCTACCCTAAGCTTACACCAGCACCAGTAATTGAAAGTATGAAAATAAATACATAGAAAAAATGTGAATACAGACCAGCTGTGGTAAGCCTGTCCTTACAGCTTTTTAAAACGTTTCTCGTTTAGAACATTAGGACAACAGATTTTAGGATAACGATAGCACTATATACTATGAGTAAGAACCCAAAATGTTAACTGTTAATTAATGTTAATTAATGTTTGAAAACGCAAATATTTAGTTTAAAATAAATAACTAGAAAACAGCTATAAGGATATAGTGTGCACTGAGCGTTTAGGGAGTAGCCAAATATATTGACGTTTCTGTTTGATTACACACCACTCACCATATCCTTGTGTATTTTAAACAGTGTTAAAATGTGTGTCCTCCTTAAGCTATGTAGCTAAAAAATATATCATTTTGGTTTGTAATTATAAAACGGGAATACTTCAACGCATTAGGATTATTATACATGCAATTGGTTTTACTTAAGACTGTTTTTATTAAACAATGTATTACTTAATGATGTTGCTTCTTTATAAAGTGTTTGGTGGTGATCTAAATGTGTGAACATATTCATCGTGTTGCTGCTCTTTGAAAGAACAGCTCGACATAACTTACAAATGGGCCCTCCCTCTTCAATAACCTGACCATTGTCTTTTTTTAAAACTAAAATGATCCCAGATAACTGGTTATATCTACTTTTTAGGAGGAAAGAGTTTGTTTCTGTCATTCTCATTCGCGAGAACACCGAGGGCATCAATGCTTTTGTGGACTGAGGCACCGAGGACCCGTGGGTACCGCGGGCGTCGAGGCCTAGACACTGGGGCGCCAAAGCACCGAACACCAAGTATTGAAGGCAAAGCACCAAGATACTGAGCTGTGTGTCTTTGTCTGTCACGCAACCACCTGGGGCAACGTGTAGCTTGCAAAGGTGTGGAGCCTTCAGACAGTTGTAGTGCAGTCACACGACCGGTGCAGCACAAAGCTTGCAGTAGAGTGGAGCACCCAAGATGGCGTCTGGGCAGCATGGCGCACACAACCTGTGCAGCACATAGCTTGCAGAGGGATAGTACAGTCACACCCTTTGTTTTTTTTTTTTTTAACACACAAACACACCACTTTATGGGTAAGTGGTAATGCTCGCGGTCTGCTCACCAATAAGGCTAAGGCCTAATGAAGGAAGCGCGTGGTTGTCGGATTCATTTTATTTTTAAAACTGCAAGGCAGTAATAAAGAGACACTCGACAGGCAAACTGGTTGTTTGGAGCCCAAGGGCCTCAAGTCGACAGCGGATCACAGTACAGCTGTGCCTCGCTGGAATCACAATCTCCCTTCTAATAGTGTTTACACAGCTGTAAAGCAGAGGAAACAGAAGAAACACACGCAGCAAGCTGCAGGGTTAGAAACAGACAACAATCACAGTGCGATGTAGGCTGTTAAGAACTTTTTTTTTAAACGAAACACAGTTGCGTAGCATTTGCTCAGCTTTCAGTTGCCAAGTTTCCGATTCCGGGGAAGTGGCGAGGCTACTTCCAGCTATTAATTGCAAGGGAACTCCAGAAAAACTCGTAGAAGAAGCTCTGAAAGAGTCAGTCACAACTGGAAAAAGGTTAGAGTTATACTCACCTACCTGTCGGTGAAAGGCAAAAGAGACAGCTCGGTGCAGTGACTTTATTTCCTCAGGAGGCGGGACTGAGGACGTCATTCCAAGGAGGGGCCTATCAGCAGCTTTGATATGAAATACTCAGCGAATACCTGACAAGCGGACATATCCTAAAAGTATCATTGGCGGTTATCTTCGAATTGAATGGGTACCGCATCTTTTCAAGCATACAAGTTTATGGAAATCAAAATTTTTCTTTCTATTCCAAAATGACAATATCAATAAAACATTTGTCCAAGTATTTACTCAGACATTTTATTACTGGACTTTCTTCTGTCCTGTTTCCTATCATACCTTAGAACCAGACTACATTTATATGTAGCCTTACACTATACCTCTGTGTAGAGTGGCACTCAGGACGTACAATTCCTTCAGCTGTACGAAAATGTGTGACTTAGAGATTTACAGTGCAATCTTAATCCAAATAGGGTATTTTATCAGCTGCAATCGTCATGCAATGGATTGCAAATTCTAGTCCCACGGGTTAAAATGCAATGAGTAGACTTCCATTCAAACCATAACAAGCTGTTAGAACTGATATGATCAAAATGTTCCCAGCAAGAACTAAAAAAGCATGCAAAGATTCATTAGGCACACAGCTGTGTCAAACTGATAACTAGTGCAATTAACTCTGGAGCAGCACGTTGCCCTGCAATCTCTGCTGTGCACACACTGTGCATTCTTTCACTTTCAAATAAAAGCAACAGACCACAACTTCAGCTTAGTTGTTTGGAGCCGTAGGTTTTTCAAAGCCTTATAAAGGTGACACGTTTTTATTTCAATATTTTTCGTTTGTTTGGTCAAGCATTTACGATAACAAGTCTTTTCCTTAATTTCCTCTCTATTCCTCAGCTTCAGCTATCACTTTTACTGTACTGCATGGCTTTCCATTAAAGAAAAGGACAAGCAGATAAATTTGTTTCAATTTTTTTTAAAAAGAATGACATTTTTGAATGACATTTTTTAAATACATTTTTTTACAGAATAGAAATGACTGGCCAAAAAAACTAAGTATAAAAATGATAACTACCACAAAATACAGTCCTATTCAATCGGCTTGACTTAATACTGCATCATTATTAATGGCCATTTTCTGTACCAATGACGAGAAAAACCAACAAGACTATTAACACATATGAGTATTTGTTGTGCATTTAGAGTATGTCTTTAAAAGCATGTTTACATAAGCTGTAGCAATGACATGACTTTGTTCGAATCTTGTGGCACAGCTTTGTCCGTCCATGGGGAGACAGAGGGGAGAATGGAGGTGCAAAATTCTGTGCCAAGTCTCTGATAATACTCAGGGGGACTGGCCCTATTTTAATGATTTAAACTAGTTGTTTTAATCTTGATATGTTCTATTAAAATCGATCATTCATGCCCGTTTGCTAGTGATATGAAATTGAATTGAAAGACAACTACAATGAATCACTTTTAGTGACATAATCTGACATTTTCTTTTGAGCTGTACTGCCTGTTTGCACTTCCTTCAGATTAAAAAATACATCAATAACATTGCACTACAACCTAGAATATTGTATTTTACAGATCTGTTTTTGGTATACTATAAGTTTTCAAGTTTCTGACTAACAAAGGTAAGTTACTGAGTGCTATTTTATTTAGGTTAGCTGAAGATAAATGCAATTTATTGACTGCTATTTTATTTATTTATTTTATTTAAAAGTACAATAGCTGTTAATTGTCTGATACCATTTGAAAGACATACGTTGAATAACAAGTCTAATATGATACTGCCACGAAAGAAAAGCACCGATGAGCAAATGTTACAAGTTGCAGTCTTTTTTCTTCATTCTAAGATATTGTGAAATGTTGTGTATACCTTTGAGTTGCTCTTTCGCCAAGGTCTTTAGAAGTACAGTGCTACCCCGTTATAACACGACCCATTA
The DNA here is from genome assembly GCF_017654505.1 of Polyodon spathula. Lineage (NCBI taxonomy): Eukaryota > Metazoa > Chordata > Actinopteri > Acipenseriformes > Polyodontidae > Polyodon > Polyodon spathula. The sequence continues at coordinate 86,796,307 of NC_054535.1, forward strand.
GAATCAGTTATAACATGGTAAGGTGGTGGCTCCCATTTCCCCCATAATGCAATTTGACTCACAAACGTTGGGTTTTATTACCGTATTTAAACCCATTTAACTTGAAACTGGGACATATAATATTTATAAAGCTCCTGTGCTTGCTCTGTATTTTTCTTTCTATAAATAAAAACAAACTGTCCGTTAATGTTACAAAACAGGTACGAAACAATACAAGTGTGTATAAACGTCCTCGGATTCTGTGTTATTTATTTACAGTTTACAACATTTATTACAAAACAATATACACTTTAAATAAGAGTAGTGTAAACTTTAAACTGGTGGAATAGTAGTTTATATTAAACTGTATATATTGCAACGACCCAGGATTTACACTGTTACACGACTGGTCTATGGAAGCTGTGAAGCGGTAAACTTGCCTCAGCCGGGATTGACAGAGGTCCGGGTAGGCCTCCGGAGACATGCAAGCCCACATCAACGCAGACAGAACTGACAGCTGACAGCTGAGGAGACAAGCTGCTGCGTGAAATGTGCCAGACTTGTGTTTGGTGTGGCTCAGGCTGACAAGAGCCAGGAATAATTATCCCAAAAACCGTGGATTCGAATACCTGCAAATTGTTTGCGTCTCCTCCCTTCATTTTCCACGGTACGCTACAATATTAATTTGGCCATTGTAAATCATTTTGGGAACAACAATGCCAATATGCGTCATAAGGCGAAACACAAATAATGCGGTCTCCTAATTATGAACCCCGACAACCGCATTATAACGGTGTAGCACTTTACCTGACATTTTTTCAGATGCTCTTTTCTGCGCACTGTTTTTTGATACTCAAGTAGACAAGATTAAAAAATCACTTATCCATCAAAGCCCATACTATAGGTGTGATTAATCGATTAATCATTAATCGATTAAAACCCCTTATTTAAGCAGTGGCGCTGATCTGCCACCATTTAGATCCACTACGCACCCTCAAATCATAATGCACAACATGCATACAGTAGCATTAATAATGAAAACATTAGCTTCTATTATTATTTAAAAGTTGTTAATCTATGATGGTCGAAAAGCACACTGTAACTGTATCTGCCCCTATCTTCTCTCTGAATTTAAATACATTTTTCAGCTCAAAAGATAATTCAGATAAATAGATGTACGATCATTACTTTCAAATGGGCAACTAAGAACTACAAAATAACTTGAAATCCAAACAGAACATGCCTTTTAAAGTATCTCTCAAGTTAAAATGGTAGCTGCTGTGAAAATATGCAATATGGGGAATGAGGTTTACTTTAAAGTTGATATCTGAATATTTGTTGTTATTTATTTATTAATTTGTGAGTCTCTCTGGAAATGCTTTCCCTAAATACACAACACAGACAAAGGCATGCTTTTTTCACAGTTCTAATTGAATAACAGGAAATAACTAACTGATAAGCTACTTTGTTTGATCTCGATTGCGTGTCAGGATTATTTGATACCATCAAAATGACACATTTAAACAAAAAAAAAAAAAAAAAAAGTTATTTTGGGCTTTCTTCATTCATTATTTCCAGGGTTTCGATCTCTTAAAAGCTGAAAAAGATGCAAAAACACAAATTTGATTTAAGACAACTGCAGTTTACGGCCCATAATGAAACAGAAACTACAGTATGGTATTTTGGCTACATGTGTATTACATAATCACACACATATATATATATATATATATATATATATATATATATATATATATATATATATATATATATATATATATATGCTGTTTCTTGAAATGCTTATTACAGTTTTTACAGTACTGGTTCTTACTGCAACTGCCTGAAGGTCTAGAGCGACTGGTAACCAAAGTTTAATATTTCTCAACTGGTCGCAAAAACATCCCTCGGACAAGACACAGCTATAACTTGAGTTTCTGGTGCAAGACTAGTGGGTTTTTTCCATGGATTGTCCTGGTTTTGATTTAAAAATGCCTGGACTTCGTGCCTTCCAGAGATTTATTATAACATGGCACTGCACGAAGACCATCCACAAACACAAGCAGCTGTGTTTACATCAGTGTCAATGATAACTGCAGCAACAACACAATGTCTGCAAGTTAAGCACAAGTTTACTGTACAAGTTTATACAAGCAACACACGTGGCATTGCTCTGGGTTACAAAAATAATAAACATTTTGAATTGTACTTATTAGGTCAGTATAAATTTTTTTTTTTTTAATTAAATATGTACACAGTTGTTTTTGGAGCCTTCTGGTTTAGCAAATAAACAAAATCTGAAAACCATTTATTTTCTTATGAATAATATATTGGGGAATAAAATATAAAACTTTTTTTTTTTTTTTTTTGACAGAAGATTAATGTGTTCAATAAAACCATAGAGCCCTTAGGTTTTATTAAATCCTAACTTAATTGTTTATGTATATGATCTATGTATCACAATACATTTTTACACTCATTACACTATCGTAGGTAAATAGTTTCTGTTATTATCAGTTTGTTTTTACTTCCCATTTTATATTCATGGTTAAAAAAGGAATGATTGATTGATTTACAAAACCTTCCATCTGGATAATGAACCCACTGATTCTCTTTGTCTTCATAAATAAATGTTAGTTTATATTAGAAAACATACTTTGCCTGTATTAAAATTACATTTATAAAAAAAACATAACATAAAAAAGACAGGATTTGAACAGCATATTGCAGGGATATACAAAGTAGCCATACAATACCACAGTACCAGCAGCATCCTACCTACCAAGAAGACTTCAATGCTGATTTGCAAACAACAGGATACATGCTAAATACAGGCTGAAGCTCATTTATGCAGCATTTCACTTAACTGAAATCAGTACAATCTGAAGGTCTGAAGGTGTTTGCAGTGTTCCACAGGGCTCTATTCTAGGTCCTTTGTTATTTTCATTATATATGCTACCGTTAGGTGATACTATTCGCACACACAGAGTGAACTTCCATTGCTATGCAGGTGATATTCACTTATATGTGACCCTAAAGCCAGGATATACTTCTGCTGGGGAGTTACTTGCTGCTTGTCTTGTAGACATCAAGTTTTGGATGTCAAGGAATTCTTTAATGCTAAATTCAGATAAAACAGAGGTATGCTAGTGGGCTCTCAGAACCAACTAAAACATGTGGGATTACATCCTGATTACAACCAGGATAAGTGAACATATTAGCCCGGTTTTACCTCCTTACACTGGCTCCCTGTGCAGTATAGAATATATCTTAAGATTTTGCAGTTAACCTATAAAGCCCTAAATGGATTAGCACCTATTTATTTACTGACCCCTACTGGTTACTGGTTATTCCTCAGGTCAACAAAATTAACACAGGAGGAGGGGCTTTTTCATGCAGAGTCCCTAAATTATGCAATGCCCTCCCTTCTTTCATCAGGGAAGCTGGGACTGTTACAGTTTTTAAGTCAAGACTGAAAACATACTTTTATAAAACAGCTTTCTTATTTTAGTCGGTTTTAATGTAACTTTAAAATTTCTGCTTTTTAACACAATTTTTCTAGCTGTTGCATTTGAATGTTACCTATGCCATTTCATCCAAACTCGACTAGAGCCCCCCTACCACACCACACCAGTGGAATGTTTGTACATGGGCGGGTCACAGGACCATCTTTTAACTGATTTTGCACTTAGACTTCATCTAAATGTCATGAAATTCGGTTAGTATATTCTTGGAAGTAATTGTATTGTATATCGTTTCATTGTAGGAATCTTGAGATATAAAGTGGTGCATGTCGGTCTGTCATTACATGACATTATATTTTGACATATCAAAAGAACAATGGATTTGACTGTGAATCTTGATTATGGCAGTTACGTCTATGCATACAATGTCAATAGTTATGGGGGTTAGATTTTAGTGCAGTCTGTTTGGTATTAATCTTGTAAACTCTCCAAACAGTGATTTGTAAAATAAGATAATCAGCATTTTGTGTAGAGGATTTGCTTTATCATGTCTCTTAATGAGAAAGCTGTGTAGTGTTTGATACATTATATAATCAGTGTGAGATTAGTATTCAATACGAAAATGACATTCCACACAGAGACTGATACTAGTGTGACAAATTGATTACAAAATAACCTGGGTATATACAACAGTATAAGCAATTAGATAAGTGCATGAAGGCACAGCACAGAATTACATTATTATATAGGAGGTAAAGATCAATGTCAAAGTCCCATTTCACCTAAGAAGATGCAATATGAGGTTTATAAATTGTCTTGGGATTTGAAGTGCGGCAACAACAGTCATGCCCTTATATCCCCTCACTATGATGCTTAATCCGTAAGTTGGCATCCTATTGCATGAGTTTTCGAAAATCCTATTTTATTGTTTCTGCTTAGATGATTATTTACCAAGCTTACTAATTACAAAATCACACCCCAGAAATTAAGCTTTTAGGAGGTTTTTTCTTTTCTTTTTTTTTCAGAAGCAGCACCCAGCGTTGATGAAAGGAAATACATTAATGAGCCTGGTAAATAATGATCTAAGCAGAAACATGAACAGAGAATTATACAAAATGCAAACAACAGAATAAAAAACAAAATAAATAAATTATTCTGAAAATGTATTTCTTTAAGGGACTGTATAAAGTCACTTAAAGAAAATAATAAATTGCATGTTATTTATGTAAAGGATCAGCAATGTGCCTAAAAATCTAAATGGGCTAATATACCTCAGTGTGTCAGCTGAAATGAGGAAGTTTCTTGGGGGAACCAGGAGAACGTCCCGTCATTTATACCTGTATTGCTGTAGGAATTAAAGATCAGATAAATAAAGAAGCAAATGACTGCTGAATGATGGCCTGTAACCAGAAGGTCACTGGTTCAAATCCCACCTCCGCCACTGCCTCACTGTGTGACCCTGAGCAAGTCACTTAACCTCCTTGTGCTCCGTCCTGCAGATGAGATGTTAAATCAATGTCCTATTGTAAGTGACTCTGCATATAATGCACAGTTCCTACCTCTGTGAAGTGCTTTGTGGTCCACTACGGCACTATATAAAGATATTATTATTATTATTATTTAAATTACAAATCTTGAGGTATTCTAATAAATTTACAGACTAGGGTAGCAGAAAGTACAGAAGGCAATGGAGTGTCAACATGCTCTGGTTATTTTTCTCAGTGTACATGGTTGAAACTTTTCTTGGGCCTATCAAGTTCCTAACATGTGTTAACTGGTGTCTATGTGTTTGTGTACCATATAGGATCCAGTAAACCAAAATGGACTATTTTCACTCACTGTGGTCAGTGTTTACATTTAGAAAATCTAGGGCTTGCTTTGGATGTCAGCTTTGGGTGGAGGTGGGTGGGGTTGAGAAAGAGCATGCTGTGTAAGCTTCCTGTATTTGATGTTAACTTTGGAGGACCCCTAAGTATAAATAATGAATTAATAATGAACAACTCATTTTAGTAAGCATGAGCAAACTTATATTGATGTTCCTTTTTTAACAAAGTTGCAAACACAATATATATGCCTTTTCAATTCTTCTATCTTCCCCGTTCTTTTCCTGAAGAATATAACTTAGATCTGATGTATCGTACACAGACAGATTAAATTAGTCTTCGTTCAGGCAATCTCAAGATACTTTAATTTGCCATCAATGAAGTACAAATGTACGAGTAGCTACAGTAAGACACACATATGTATTTTTTTTTATTTAATACATCAGATTCTTCTCCTTTGTATAATCAAAGCCATCAGAGCTTGTAGTTGAGTTTTGTATAAATACTGCTCATAGATTAGACATTAAAAGCAATTAGCTTTTACCATCATCAAAAAACTGCTTTTAACATGAATCAGCAGATGCAGTTTTACATTATCCTGTAAATTGCTTTTTAAAACGCTTAGATCCTGCAACTATTTCTTTGCTGTTCAAACTGTCCCTAAGTCAGGGTGTGGCTCCTCCACAATGGACACTCATGGGTCACTCCAATCCACAAAGGAGGCGATTCAGGATTGCTTTCTAATTATAGGCCAGTTCCCCTTTACCTAGTGTCTCTAAGGTTCTGGAGAGGATCGTGTAGTTTTTGTGAAAATGACTTTTCTTTTAACCAGATTTTAACAAAGTGATTCAGAAACACGGGGTGTTCTTTTAACATGTCTTGGTCTGTGCTACAAAAAATTAAGATTCCAGTTGCGGTACAGCTGCTGTATTTTCTAAGCTCTCCAGAGCCTTTCACTCACTTCCACATAACACCCTTTTACCAAAACTTTCTAAATACAGGTTTTGTGAAGGCATTATAGGCTGTTTTTCTTCTTCCCTTGTGGGGCATTGGCAAAGTGTTGCTCTCCAGGGACAACTTTCTTCTAAGCTACCAGTGATATCTGGTGTTCCCTATGGGTCTTTTTTGGGCCCTTTGTTGTTCAATTGGTATGTTAATGATTTGGAAACTATACATTTTTTCAGAATGTACCAGTGTACATTATATAAAATAATTATAAATCCAGAAACAGCTTCATTAGCTTTTCAACATGATATCAATTTTGTTTATGATTGGTTTGGAATTAATTATTTGAAATCTAACATTTCCAAAACCAAATGTACGATTATCTCCCCACCTGGGGGGGGGGGGGGGTTAAAATTAAGAAAGTCACTCATTATAAGCTCCTGGGAGTTTGAGTATCTGATAACTTGCTCTGGATACACCATGCTGATTAATTTTGTGGTAGAAGAAGTGAGAAGAAGTTTGCGGTTTATTTTTCATTCCTTTAGAGAGGCCCCTCCAGATGTTGTCTTTCCTCTTTACAAGAGTTTGGTAAAACCTATTTTGCAGTACAACTGTTTTGTCTGGGACCCATTTAAAAAATACAATACTTAGAAGCTTGAGTCTGTCCAAAAAATTGCTTGTAGGATTGTATTGTATGACTGGAACTGGGATTCTACTTATGATAACCTTAGTCGCTCTTCTCTTAAACCATTAAGTGGCAGAAGGTCCTATTTTATTTTTGATCACTTCTATAAGGTTTTGCATTCACTGTGTTCTACCTCTATGTCAGTCTGTGCTAGTAAAAGACCTACGCTGAGTGTCTCCACAGAGCTGCTCTGACCATCAGTCCTTATCATCTTCAATTGTGTCGTTATTCTTTCTTTGGCACAGCCTTGCGGTCATGGAATGCCCTTTCAGATTCCACTGTGTCATTGTCAAGCCTCTCCAGGTTTAAAACTGCTGGTCAGCATCTGTGTCAAAGGTGAACTTGTTTTAGTTGTAATGACACTATTATTAAAATATTAATATCTATACCTTCTTTTAATATATTTATGAGTATGTGTATGAGTGTACAGGTATGTGCATTTTTATTGATATTACACTGCATGTATAGTAATTGTTGTATTGCTTATTACTGAGTATAGCCTACTTTTCTCTCTTTGTATTAGTGCTGCACTATTGGGATATAACTGTGCTGGCCTTGTGGGCACAAAGTGAATAAACTAAACTAAACCAAACCATAACTTTAACGATCACAAAACTAGAAATCAAACAAATGGCTCCCAATTTTCAACTATGCATTAGGAATGTACAGATACCACTCATTTAAAGCTTTTTTAAAAAATGTTATTTAATAATGGCATAGGCAGTTGAAAAGCTCAGCTTTGCTTTGAACAGTGGAACAACTTTTAATCAGCCTGTTTCACAAGTTACTGTACACACTTGAAGGCAATACACAATTAATCAGAGGCCCCTTCATCCCACTAACTGGCTATGTGCGCCAACGCAATCAATTCACAAAAAACACTGATCAAAGAGAATATGCCCAGATTCAACTCCCATCAGAGTATGATTAAAAAATATATCTCCATATGTAATGATGATGTTTGATGTTTATCTTGAACAGTCTATCAATATGCAAACATTCTTAAAATAGTGGTATGCCTAAAGCAGATTTCATCGGCACTACGCACACTTTTATAAAATTTCAATCCATGTGAGAAGCTGCCTCTGGTCTGCTTTAGCCTGCGCAAACAGAATTTGCATTGGATGCATGCAAATATTATATTTAATCTTTAAATTGTATTAAATCGTGTGTAAAGTATTATATAAAACAGTACACACACTGGTCATTTGAGGAGACTGACATCAAAAGCTGCTGGCATTAGCAGTGTCATACTGTAAGTTCAACAGCTAATAAGTTTAGTGTGGGTACATACATTTTTTTCAGAAAGTAGCATTATCTTGTTAAATCCAATTTCAGAATAGCTTTAGGGAACATCTAGGCTCAAAGCCCAGGAGTATTCAGTATAAAAAAGACCCAGTCATAATTTGAAACGCTGTTTCAAAATATAATTCTATTTAACAAGATACTCGACTCTGTTGATTTTCAATTGAGACTTCCTAATATTTTATGTTGTAATGTTATGTACTTCTAAAGTAACTGGTGTTACCGGACTGTTAAATGATTTAATCAATACGCTTCTTTAGAGCAATATTTTTAAATTGACAAATTTATAGACGAATTGCTGGACAAATTGACCAATTCATGAATTGACAAACAAATTGACAAACAAAATGACAAACTAACGGCTGGATAGTTTTGGCACAAATGGTGCTCGATACATCTCTGTGAATCACTAACTGTCTTATTGGAGCAGTCAGGGACCATATTTGCAGAATCCCTCTAATTTGAACGTTGGAAAGGAACAGGAATAAGACCATTTTGGACTAAAGTACAGTACTAATTTTCTCCAATCTTGAATCATGCTTTAGATAATGAATTGATGACTGATAATTAATGTAAAAAAACTACTAAATGCTATTAAAGTGAGAAAGATTAAGTTCTATTCAAATTTGCTGCTACAATTAATTGTAATAGATACATAAATTAAATATATGGAATACAATAACTAGCTAATATTTTCACAACAGCTGGGAATTCATCTTTATGCCTGTGGCCAGTTATAGGATTGGTATGAAGCTTACTAATTGGCTTTTAGTAAATGTGTAAAAATGAATGTAGATTTTGATAGAAAATGTAGATTTTGGTCCTTGTATACAAGCTAAAAAAGAAAGTGGTTCAATTTATTTGTAAATGTATCATCCTACATTGTGGTCTGTGATTTTATGTACTGTAGCCTACACCTTACGCTAGAAAAATATTTTTGCTATTTCTTTAAATGGTTTACAGTGTGAATTTATTTTAAAATAAACTATTTGCGGTTTAAAAAATCATATTCAGACTTCTGTATTTGCTACCTGTATTTTATTGATACTTTACTGTATATTGGCAACTGGAAAAATGGTTAATGGTTATTTATTTCACTTAAAGATACAATACAATGACATATCTGTACTACACTTCAGACACCTGGCAGACATTGCTGTAAACTAACTGCACTGCAAAGGTACTCTTTTGCTTTCAATATTATAGTCTGAGTAAGTTACCCTGTAAATTAACATGTCCAGCTGCTGTCCTCAATGAATAAAGCTACTTATAGCCATTGTTTCTTGTAACCAGTGCAGGGTCCTCATAATTCCAAAGGTAAGAATGTGAAGGACTGCACGTACTGATTAAAATATTTGCCTAAATATATTGGCTTATAGCCAAATAACCTTTCTCCCCAGAGCCATGCATCTGAAAAACCTTTGTAAAAATCATTGTAATTCTGCACGCTAATTGAAGTCATGCCCTCCAACTCCTTGACAGGTATTCATTTTAAACAACATGACATTAACTTAAAACAACTTGCATTTTTTTTAAACTACAGAGTTGAACAGGAATACAATCAATGCTTCTTTTTCCTGCACTCATTTCTGGTTGTTTTGAATGCCTTAGTAATAATTGCTAGAGGTAACACTGAAATGACATTAAAACTAGTTTACTCTTTGGTGGTGGGGGTAATATGTGAGAGGTAATTATTTTGGACCCACCCAGTCCTCAAATAATCTATTCACATAGCAAGAGCAGGCTGATGGTTTAACATTTTAGAGGTAGGTGTACTGAAAAGTGTTGGGTCTGTCACAATAGTCACAAACGAGTCGGAAGTCTAGGGTGAAATGTACTAAACAGGCGCAATGCTATTTGCGATTTTTTAGGGAATGCTTTGCGGTAGTAGTTTCTGTTTGCGGTTCAAACGTAGATTAATATGTAATTAAGTCACCAATACACACCTCTGCAATAAACAGTGGCTGTCCAGCACAGCACAGAAATCGGACAAACTCATTAACACAGTCATTCTGCGCTCTTTTATTAAAGCTTGTGTAAAAGCCGCGTACATTAATTGCTCGTCTTTCAGTTCACTTTCTTGTTTTAGTTCAATGTGTCACTTATTTTTCAGTATGTTCTTTTATTCTGTCAGCGCAAACATGTACCTCAATGCAGCCGTATTTGCAACGCTACTCGTCCTCTGCCTCATATGACCCACTTCTGCTATTTTTGCTTTTTGTATACTTTGAAACATTTGTTTTCTTTTGAATATTCATGAACTGGGTTATGTTTTCTCACTATTCGTCATCCAATAAAAATATTATATTTTTGTGTATTTCAGTTTAGTTTTTGTAGTTGTTACTACGCCCAGCACTTGCCACAATAATCAGACTTTGAATGGCCAACAGAATCAGGTGATGATGTGTTTGTGAAGAGAGAACCAATGTGCGACATTTGAGTGCAATTTGATCCTCTGAGGTCTAAACGTGCCTGCTGTATGTTAGGATGCAATGTAAGGCTGTTTATTACAATGTCGGAGTCCAGATAAAACAGCATTTTAATCAAAATATTGTGTACTGTACTGTATTTCCTAGAAAATAGTACAGGGCAAATACTGAATAGTAGACAAAATCGGGTATAAATCAGTAAAAAAAAAGACGTTCAATTAAAAAAAAAAAAAATCCTGTAATTTTTTGGTAAAATTCAGAATAAACCAGAAATGCAGAACCCTAAGTATACAGTGTTTACAGAATTACTAGTTGATCTACAGTATAGTCTTTACAAAATTACTAGTTGATCTGCAGTACAGTATGCAGCGTTTACAGAATTACCAGTTGATCTACAGTAGTGTTTACAGAATTACTAGTTGATCTACAGTAATAAATAAATACCAAGCAGTCATACTGCCAGCTATAGCTTCAAACCTGAGTGTGACGGCGACAGACTATTAGCTCTGGTTACGATGCTGCATGCACTGTATTTCTTATTTCAAATGGTGGGGATAAAGCACATTATATGTGGGAGCCATGAGTATATGGGTATGTGAGTTCCAATCAGAACAATTAATGGCCAGGCCTGATATGAGTAGCCTGGTTTAGTAACAACCTATTAATGTACACTGCTTGCAATTGCCAGATATAAAAATTTCAGAACACTGCATTTTCTAAATATGTAGCACGATCATTCAATATTGTGAAGCTTTTTACAGTTATTCTTTCTCATAACTGAACTAAGATACCAATTAATTAAGAGCATAATATGATTTATTTTTCATTGGAGGCTAGTACATGTGAAACAGGAACAGACATGCTAATAATCCCAAAAAAGTGAGATTATATTAAGGTCAGAAATTAGCAGTGCAGCTTCAACAGCATTGAAGGGTTTTCAATATGGTAGTCTACTTAACAAGTTTAACAAAATATACATGGCTCAAATATCACCATGGCAACAAGGCAATAAGTGCCTAGAGTATCCCTTTTGAGCTTTATATAATAGCAATTACGAAATTAGCTGTAAACCAGTTTCAGTGGCGTCTGGTGAACTTTGAGAGGGGTGGGGCGTCGGGGAACTAACTCTTATTTTATCCCACAACCATAACCCCCGTATTTCACCTCTCCCAAATACACATATAACATAAAAACAATGCATACTACTTACACTCGATGGACTGTATTTAACTGTTCTTCAGTTATCCTCCCGTAATTGCTACTGTGCATTACATTACTGAAACGAAAGCCTGGACATAAACAACCATATACTAGGCTACTGATTTCTGTATATTCAAAGAAATAGGCCTACAGAAGTAGTAGGCCATGCAAATAACTAGCATTTGATATAAATACAGCATGAATAACCATATCGCCCTATGCTTAAGTATTACTTTTAGTGTCGAAGCAAAACAAATGTAGGGTACCTGGTTTAATCAGACAGTAGATGACGAATCTTTGCGATTTATTTTATTTTACTTTCTTTTCTGCAGTAGCATACTGTAGTTATGACATTAAAACATGTTTCACCTATTTTAAAAGTGGCTTGATTGTTTAGAATATCATACTGTAGTCATGACAGCTATACACTTTCATAACTGTCACGTGCGCTGGGTTCAGCGCCCCAGAGCTCATTGAGAACTCACATTGCTTCCACACACGAAGAGCTTAGAAATCACTACTGCGCATGTGCTCCACGGGCAAAAGGCTTCAGCACCCCAGAACCAATTGGAAACGCAGGCTTCTGATCTGTTCCTCCCACCCCATTACTGTGTGTGGCAGGGGTGAGAAATAATGCGTTGTAATGCAGGTAACAATTATCGTAATGTTGATAATAGTAGCTACCGTTTAATTTAGATCATTATTATTACTTATTAATTTAAACTGGTGAGGCGTCGTCCTTTGTGCCCATATGCATGAGCCGCCACTGAGTTTGCTAAACTTAAACTTCAAAAACAGGTTTGCAAACAGGCTGCCCCAAAAGTAATGTAAAATATGCTGCACATGCCAAATATCCCAATAGTGCAGAAACAGCAATACATTAGGATTAAGAACACACATAATGCAAATTATATATATATATATATATATATATATATATATATATATATATATATATATATATATATATATATATATACACACACACACACACACACACACACACACACACACACACATATATATACTGAAATAAATTATTTATTCATCATTTAAACCTGTGTACATGCAATTTGTATTTTAAACATAAAAATTAAAATATATATATATTGTGTGTATGTGTGTGTTGGTGTATGTATATATATATATGACTACTATATATCTATAATATATATATATTATATATATATATAATATATTATATCCTATAGATGAGAGGGCTCTATCCAGAATAACAAAGGCTACTTCTTTTATCCCGAGAGATGACTCAAGCATTTTTCATCTGTAATGCTGTTTTGTAGCTTCGATTACACCCTGGTGCATTTGCTGGATCAAAGAGGTGGTGTTCTTGGGAAGAAGCATGCACTTTATCTCTTCAGCTGATAGCGTATCTTCCGAAGGGTGAGCTGGCGCATTATCTAGCAACAGGATAACTCTCTCTGGTAGGTTTAATTCACGCAGCTTGCGCTTCATGTCTGGCACAAAATTATTGTGAAACCAGTCTTTAAATAAGCCCCCCTCCATCTATGCATTTTTACTTGAGCCGTAGATCACGGGAAGTGCTGTGATGTTTATATTTTTAAAGACCGAGGCTTGGCTGACTTTCCCACAATCATTAAAGGAAGTTTGTGTGAACCTGATGCATTGGTGCATAGCAGTAGAGCTACAAGATCTTTAGCAACTTTGAATCCTGGTGCTGATTTTTCAGTTCCAGCACTCAGTGTTCGCCTCCGAAGACATTTAAAAAAAAAAGGCCAGTTTCGTCACAATTATGAATGTGGTCTCTTGTTAAATTGCTTTTTGTTACCAGTGCATGCAGATCATTAACAAACGGCTCTACAGCTTCTGCTGCTGCAGAGTTTCTGACCTTGGATACACAGCTGTCTTAATCAACAGTTTTAAAAATGCAATTGACTGAATCTGTTCTGGAGGCACATAGTAACCTTCAAAATTATATTTGATACACTGCACTGATCACCCAAGCATTCTTTCAGCCAAAGCCTCCTATTCTATGCTTTTGCCTTTGATGTGTCTGCTATTCTGTCATTTGACAAAGTGCTGTAAGATAATAAGCGACAACCATTATCTTTTTGAATTATTATTGTGTTGTGTTGTGAAGCAAAGTAGTATTTCACTGATACAGTATGTGTGAAATGTGTAAAGTATACTGGAATGCTGTATTTAAATCAGTTCAAGGACTTGTCATGAAAAGCATGTCATACCCTGCTAAAAAGAAACAGGTTTATGAATATTTACAATGTTGTCATGTTGTGGAATGAGCCCCGCTGAGCTGCTTCAGTGTAATGACAACATGATTGTTGCCTTACTAAACAAACCGTTACTAATAAACTGCAAGGACCAAATCTGTCCTTTTAAAGCATAAAACAAATGCACACATTTCCTATAGACCTGCAGAAAACTTAAATAGTTACATGATCTCAATATGGCAGCTACATTAGACCAGAGGTGGTAGTATGTCGTGGTTTCTGACATATGAGGGTGTGACACTGTGGCAGCACCAGCTTTAAAAAACAACTGGCATGGGCAAACTTGAAAATGCAGGAACATGGAATTTTATACAACACGTAAACCTTAGCCACCATGGCCTGACCATCAACCATATACTATACTGTGTGTACAGATGGACAGACAGGTTCTTCCACGTATTTACACATTTTGGTACTTGGTAAAGAATGTTGTGATAAAAATTGTGAATGTGACATATGAACTGGCACCACTATAAAGGGGCTGCATTAGACACCTGATTCTCCTCAAGGACAAAGGAAATGACATTGAATCTGTCTGTCTGTGCACATCTTTAGGTTTAATACAAATCCAGTATCCTATTTTGCTCCATGAAATCATACTGCACGGGTGACTACTATTCAATTTAAAGCAGAGATGCTTCAGTTTAGTGTTGAATATATAGCAGTTTGTACCTTGCAAAGTATATTGCTCATCTATGAGATCAAGAACATTCATTTAATGGAAATTGACCCTCTTTCACACATTGAAACCATAATAACCGTGCACTTGTTCCAGACACTGCAAGCAAAAGCCCTCTTTTATGCTGTATTAATCAAAGTTTAGTTCTCATGCAAGGTGCTAACTGTTAGAATTGGAAAAACATATCTTCTTTTTATCCAAAGACCAGGTCAAGTTTGGTCTGTGACAATGCTAAACCCTGCCCTGTTAGAGGGTACAGCAGTTCAGTTGCCATGCCCCTCTAATTCTTAATGCAAAATTCTCCAAATTACATGGTGCTTCTGTCCACAGAACAGACCAAACAAATTTCACTTGTGATGTGAGAAGGATTTCGAGTCAGGCCTACAGAGATGAAGGATTCTACATTCTAGATTGTTGTTGACTTGCAGACAACAAATATTAAATTACTAAAGGAAAACAAGCATAAACACAGAAATGTCAGGTAAAACATGTAATTTCTGTTATAATATGAGTTAGACTGGTAAAGCACATAACTTGATGAAAGGTCTGTACAGTGTATGATCTGCATGAAAGGCTGACATCAAGGTTGGATCACTATAGGGAAAAGCACATATATAAACTCATTTGGGAGAGCCCTTGGATTACAAACAAATCAGAGAAACTTCAAAACCTTTGCGCCAGAACAGAAAACCAAATATACTCTCTCATGGGAAAAAGCTTTTGGCAGAAAGCATGTCTGAGGAAGATAGGATCATCTTTACAAGGCGAAAAAAAAAAAAAAACCCCACAAACTATGTTTCCACACTGTACAGTACAGACAGGCCTATCACATAGTCTGTGTATGTTTTAATAAATGCACAGAGCAGTGTATGCTTTCAGTCTAAAATAGTTTTGGAGGAAACTTCTACGCTGATCTAAGCTGAGGACTACTGACTGCCAACAAATTTGAGAATGTAAGCACAAATAAAATATGCCCTAATATACATTTATGTGGTCACATGAACAGCGCACCAGGACCTACAGTATGACCTGGGGGCTATTAAGGTCTGTGGCAATGTACCCAACCCCTGTGTGTATTTGTGTGTTGTATGTTGCATGTTTGTGTTAATGTTGGGGTACTATAGTTGGTGCGAGGGATATAATGAGGGTTCTGAGCACAAGTGTTTTAAAAATGTATAATTTTATTTGGACACGAGGGTGGCACAAATCACTTTACGTGCAAATTAAAAATGTATTGATATGTGAGCACAGATTAGTTCACGTGCTAGGATTCAAGTGAATAATTAATTAATTGAATCCCAGCACAATCGTATATATAGATGGACAAAGCACTCACTCGGGTTGTGTGTTCGTTGAGTGGAGAACGGGTGAGAGAGAGGCGAGGTAATTTAAAATATAATATAATATAATATAATAACAAATGCTACTCGCGTGAGAAGGCTCGCACGACACATGTTTAGTGTTCGTCCACTCTGTCTGTCTATTTGTTTGGCCACTGCGCCATTTTGTTTTTGTGTTTTATGTTTCAAACCTTTTATTTTCTGTCTGTTTGCTAATAAACCGTGCAGCAGCACATTCAATTCACCACATCACCAGTACTGTCTGTTTTGGTTTCATTTCCTGGTTCTGACCTCACCACTCAGCCAGCCTTGTGACAAGGACATTCTCCATTCTTTTGGCCAGGCACGTGTACAATGTTAATTGAAGAGGTCCTAATAACTTGAAAGGAAAAACACGTTTTATGTAATGCCTGAGAGATGATCCTTTGGACACTGGATGAAATCAAGGGAATATGAACATGGATACTATGATATGCTTGTGTACATCGATACGTAGACTTGCAGATGCTGAGATAGATTTGTTTAAAGAGCCGAAGTAAATGAGTCTTGGCTGGATTTGTCTTTTTTATCATTTTAAAATGGCTTTATTAAAATGTATGATTAACTTTAATTGAGGCTTTGGACAATCACTGACAAAAAAATTAAGAGTGTCAACAGTTCATGTAAAATGAATGCCACTGCAAGCTGTGTCGCTACAAAAACTCCCAGTTTCTTTACTGCCTTGCAGTTAGAAATAATTAAATAATAAGCGCAATTCTTCCACGGGAAACCAGCTCTGCTGTGTCCTGCTGTTGAGTTGAATCTGCCTCAGCCCGTCTATTCGGAGCGCTGTTTACAAAAGTAAAACAGTCGCACAAGCTGCTGTGGTGACTACTAATTTACCCTCAAAACTTGCTGTTGTCTGTGGATATGTGTTTTTCTTTACTGCCTTGCAGTTTAAAAAGAAAATGTAATAGCAGCGTAATTCCTCCACTGAGACCCAGCTCTCCAGTGTCCCGCTGTTGAGTTGAATCAGCAGGCTTATTTTAGCCCACCTAATCGGACCCGGATGTTACAGAACCAGATTTCAGCTTGCTGAGGACGACCATGATGCGATTATGTCGCGGTCTCATGGGAAAGTGGCTCCTTGCTTCTAAAGCAGCCCCTACCTCCCCTGACCATTACTTTGGACCAGCGGTTGAGGAATTGCTGCAGCGCTCCCACCGGGAACGCAAGGCGCCTCGGCAGGTAGAGAACAAGATGCTGGCGTCCGCTCTACTCGCCAGGCTGTCTGGCCGGTTGAATGGTTTATCACACTGGACCAAAGGAACGAGGATTCCACGTTCCTATGGGTCCAGTGCACAGGAAGTTTCTACACTCCACCTTATAGGGGAGCGTCCTGAGTTTTCTGTGCTATGATGCGGCCTCTTAGTCCCCCACATGTTTTCGAAATGCATGGATGCCATCCTAGTTCCCTTGCGGCTGCAAGTGATCAGGGCGATGAATTGCCTGGCGACTGGTTGATTTGCCCAGTTGCAGGAAGGAGCAGTGGCCCACACAGCTATTGTGATGAATCATCTTTTTGAGGCTGGGTCTCACCCTCAATGATGCCAGAGCCAATTAATATGGTCTACTTGAGTCTCCAGCTGGATTCCCTGATGATGCAGAAGTGCCTGGTCCAACTGTGGCTCAGTGCCTTCGGCTGCACCCCAAGTGCGACAGACACCGTCGGCTGGTTGTGTCTCGCCTGTGCTAGAGATAGAGTTACAGCCTGCAAAGAGTTCTTCCTTTATCTTCAAAAAAACCAAAAAAAACAAATGATTTCTATTTATTGTGAGGCCTAGTCTTAAACTATGAATCTCTGCAACTAGGGTGGTTTGAATCAGTGCTCTAAGAAGCATGTAACACATTTTTGAATCACTGTCTGGAACTCATAATGGGGCAGGCAGCATTTTTTGGCTTTTTCTTATGCAAAAACTGAAACTCTTTATTCTGTGATCCATAAATAAGTATTTAACTGATATACAAATCACATTCACAAGCCCACTTTCAGATATTTTGCTCTGCTCCTTTTTTTTTTTTTTTTTTGCATGCTAATATGCTCCTCGTTTGCAAACTATTTTCAATTGATCCTGGCCTGGTTTTACTTTGGCGCACTAAATCAGCTATGTATGTGTTTATTCCTATGGTAATGAAAGCCCTTTTAACCACTGTGCTCTATACCTTGCTCTTTATTTTACATTTTATAATAACGGAGCTTAATAAATGAGACGTATCCTTGAACCCGTCAATCCCCAAAGGGAGCGCTACAAAGCATCAACTCATTTCATATGCTTTGCATTAAATTAATGTGAAAAAGTGTGTCACTGTTTTAGTTAGAAGGGCACAGAAACACTGTTTTTTGTTTTAAAGATTGCAAACTAACTTAATTGTTTCTAAAATGTTATTTTAAGAATTTATGTCAGTGGCCCAGTCAAAGTCCTGATCTCAATCCTATTGAGAATCTGTGGCACTATTTGAAAATTGCGGTCCACAAGCATCGTCCAACCAACCTGAACAACCTGGAGCAAATCTGCCAAGAAGAATGGGCCAAAATCACTCCGACACTGTGTGCAAAGCTGGTACATACTTATCCAAAAAGACTTAAAGCTGTTATTGCAGAGAAAGGTGGCTCTACCAAATATTAATGTGTGGGGGTTGAATACTTATGCAAGCAAGATATTTCAGTTCTTTATTTATCTTAAAAATATTTCCCAACATAAAACCAATGTCACCTTACAATAATTGATTTTGAGTTTAAGTGTTTTAAAATAAAATATCGAACAAAACGAAATTCCAATGTACCATTTGTAATTCAGTAATATGAGAGAATTGGTCAGAGGTCTGAATACTTTTACAAGGCACTGTATATATATATATATATATATATATATATATATATATATATATATATATATATATATAATAATTTAACCTTCTATATGTATTAAAAGAACAAAAACATTTAATAAGAATACATTTGCTGTAATACCCATTGCAGGTAGGATCACAGAAAGAAATTGGTTTTTAAATGATTACAATTTCATTGAAGATATTGCAATAGCCAGAGTTCTGTGCGCTTAGCTATCCACTGAAATATCTCAGAGTAAATGCATACTCTTCTTGCAAGAATGAGCATTCTCATAGCAACCATGAAAAAGGGTTAGAATTACTTATTTTTAAATGAATTATAAAGCATTTTCTTCTACTAATGTTAATAGAAGAAAACAATGGTTTATCGCATTAAAGTTTACTGAAGATATGTCAATACTCTATAGAGATTACAGCCATTTATCAAAAACAGCTTTAGGCAACCTTAATGGTATGCATTTATCTCTCTCCACCCGGTGGCATTTCTCTTCCATCTCCAATACCACCTGTCTCTTTCTTCCCATATTGCTTATGTGCCATCTGTTACAATGTTAACTGTGATAAGACTTATCCATAGGTTTTAAGCATGAAAACACCAACAGCTCACAGCCGAACTCTTTCAAGCCTAATTAACTTTGAATACCATCCTTTAGCTGGGAGGCTCATAGCCTTTGTTAACGGCCTGCTCCTTACAATGCGTCCTGTCCCACTCATGATACCTATACAAATGCACTGCTTTTGACAGCAGTGTAATCAATTTGTTTACCATCTACTGCATTTACATGTACCAATTAATGATGATATAAACAGGTTTGTCAGTGCCATACACCAACCCGTCATAGCTCGAATTACAAAATTATACCAATCATATCAGTAACATAAAAAACAAAGACCTATATCTGCTGTATTCTGTAGTAAGAATTGCAAAATTACAGTTGTCAAAATAGTAAATTGCTATGACCACTTGTGAGAAACATATCCTTCTCCTAGAACCAATGTCAATGGGGCAAGTAAGTGCCAGGCCTATGTAAAAAATGGATATTTAGTCCTATTTTGTTTAATCTGATCAGATAATCTTCCCTTGCAAAATGCAGTTCTCATTATTTGCGCTGTCTTAGCACAAGAGCTACAGCATTCCTTATAGCCATAAACAATTTTGTCGCTAGCATTTTTTTACTTTGGGATTAGCTTCCACCCTCTGCTGAAGGTAGCAGGTATAAGGCCAGCAAAAGTCCATAAGACATTTGACAAGTAAAATAATTGAAATATTATGCTTCAGTAAGCTTTTTTATTTATTTTTTTTTTTTTTACAGCTTGCAAACTCCAGTACAGACAGAAAGCTGGAGAACCGCTTGATCCAATTATGATGAAAACCTGATAAAGACCTTCTTTAGCAGATGTTACTGAGACTATGAAGATGAAGGCAACAGTTTGTCTGTCAGAAAGTCAAACTCATATTTTAACATGTGCACTGCTGTAAAGGCACGCCAACTGTATTGTCAAGTATTGCAGAATTAACCAGGAATGTATTTGACAAGAGGTTCACCAGATATCTGTCTGTACCGTATGTCAGACCTTTATTTTACATGTGTGCATAGAGTGGATGTAGGTCATGGTCATCATGCTACTGATTTTATAAGCTATGACGGGTTGATGTATGGCAGTAATTATTGTGATTGTATTGCATTACAAATTTGATTGGTTCTCTAGTGGTGATTTTTTTTTTTTTTAACATGTATGGTGCACATGTAGAATATGTATAGTAATGTTTTTGCTTATGTACAATGTAAAGTTCTGTGCACACATCCTACTGTGTATTGTGTGAAGCTTCTGGGGAACTTGAATGTAGCAGAAATGAAGTTGTCATTAACTTGTATTTTATCTATGGCATAACAGCTAAAGATATCAAAACATAACAGAAACTCATTCCACAACCCTAAATGCACTTCAGGATGGAGCCATGTCTGTGTTTATCCCTGCCACGATATGAATGCTATCAGAACCATGAAAAAAAAAAAAAAAGACCCGTGATTAACATCCATGTATGCACATGTTAAAATGCAAGCTTTACCCACAAAAAAGATGCCTGATGCCTTTATAACTTGTACTGAAAAATATAAAAATACAAAAATATAAAGCTTTTATAAAGAAGTTTGCAGGTTAACATCACAATTTTCTCATGCTCATACTTCGCAGCACTTGATCATACTGATCTGTACTTTGCCATGCTTTCAGGAAGCTTTACTACCCTTTGTAATGCTTTTACCATGGCAAACGATAAGAAGTTAATTATCTTTTTAAATACTAATTCAAAAACAGACATTGCAAGGTTTATGGTAAAAAGATGAAATGCTGACAGTAGTAGTTCAACACTGCTAAAATATTGTGATTAAGTCAAAAAAAAAATTCTCAACATATTATTTAATTAGTAATCTCAAGGTATCCTTCTGTACAATGTTGACATCTGAAAGTGACTAACCCTTTAATAGCATCAATGTAATATATGTTCACTTGGTTACTGTGTTGTAATGTAACCAATAATATGTAAAGAAGTGGAGTGTCCCAGTTTTTCATTACTAGTCGACAAAGGCATAAATTACTAAATATGTGATGACTTAAATCATGTAGTATTCCCTACTGAGACAGCACCTACTATTTTCATTGGTAATAAACATTCAGTACGCTACAACAGAAATGTTTTATTTATTTTTACGCTGCTGAATAATTTAAAATATGTTTTATAGTGTTATTAACCAGCCATGTGGAAGAACATTGCTAACAGTAAGTCACAATTAATCACTAGCAGCATTTTTCTATTAAAAAAGAAAAAAAATTAGAAATGTGTTTCTTTGTGAACAAAAACAAACCTTCCCCAATAGAGATTAAAACAACAGATCATTTTTAGTGGACAACACCTAAAAGGGAACATGATTGAGAGACTACAGCTGTGTACCAAATATAAATACAATGTTAAACAGAGAAAACATGTTATGTTAGAGGTCTAGATGTCTGCTTAAGTGGGATACAATGCTGGGAGGTGGTTCTTCCCAGTGCTATTTATGTTGTTTATTTGGGACGTCACTTTGTTTAATTGGGATACAGTAGTTTCAAATGATGAACAGAGATCGATTTTCTGAGCAAGACAGGTCGCCTAGCACAGTGTAGCGAGTACGTGATTACACTGTGACTTGTGTAAACTGTGTAAACCATGTTGAACTCCTGAAGGAGCTGGAGTCTCCTGTGGTTTCTCAGGCTGATGTTGCAAATAAAGTTGTCGTGTCAACATTGCAGGTGCCTTGCCTTGTGAGAAGATGTGATTTCATTATTTTTCATTTCACGTAGAATTAAAAAAACGGCAATTAATTTTGTTTAGGAATAAAAACACACTGAATCATGTTAAATTATGCATTTAACATTTAATCATAATGTGATGTGATTTCATGATTTTTCTTTTCATTAAGAAACACAAAAGTGTGACTAAGGTTGTCTCAACTGCCACTTGTTTAATTGGGACAGCCGCTTATTCAGGATAAAGAGGTGCCGACTATCAAATTTTGCATGCAGTGTCTACGTAGGCTACTGTAAAAAGCAAATATGAAGTCAGTACATTGATATGTAAGTTTTTGACAGTGCAGAGGCAGAAGCTTTGTAGATTTACTGCCACAACATGTGCTCCCTCACCCCTAAGGGGAAGACAACGGTCACCCCAGGGCAGTGTAATGGTGCCGCTTGCATGTATATATGCACTCTGAGTGACATGGTGTAGAACGGTGTCCCATTGCTCCACTAACTAAACCTTGCTCTTTTAGATCAGCAGTAATTCTGCAGCCCTAACAATTCATGTTCAGACCCTGAAATTCAAATTGGCTGAGGTAGACCAATATATATTTAGCACAGCAAACAATTAAACCAATGAGCATTTAGAGTTCGAAACATAAGACATTTAAAACACTAATGAAAGTAATAGTTGAAACATTTACTTACTTGACTTTTTACACCCAGCTGAGAACAGGGTTATTGTGGGGGTACAGTTCTTATGCATGAGCAGATGCCACACTTTAGAGTTTTACACACACTGTTAACCATCTTTAAAATTGTGATGAAACCTGGGTTAGGACATACTTTAGTGCAAGTAATAGACTTTATTAGAATCTGGGTAGATATGGCAGAACATGTCTGCCAAGCTGCATGCTACAATTACAGTTTTACATGAAGAAACATCTGCTTCATGCAGGAGAGGAATGTTTTATTTAGCTGGGGTCTGACTGATCAAATGTCTGGCTTCTGATCATTTAAATAACACTTAAATTTGGTTCTGAAACCCAGGATTGGGTGTAGGATTGCTTTAAGACTGACTGACACCCCATGAGTTATAAGTGAAGCAAACTTCAGCACTACCTACCCAAGTAAAGAGAAGAATCCTTTTTCTTCACATGATCATCCATGTAGGAGACACCCAATGGTTGCACTGATGCTGCTCCAACTCCTATTAAAACCTGAGCTATTACAAGCAGCACGTACATCATGTTTGTAGACTGTGTTTCCATACAACTCTCCATTTCATCTTCTTTCTCCATCGATGGCTTGCCAGTAGAACAAGTGTCCCTTGAGGCTGATATTTTCACTTTCTGATAGTCGTACTGATGACTCACAAATTCAGGTAATGCACAAAGAAGTGAACCCAATGCCATTATAATTCCACCACAGCCAATAAGCCTGGGTCTGTGACCTTTCCCTCCAAAATAGCTTACTAAAAGGATCACCAAAAGGTTGCCAATTTCAAATCCACTCGCAATTAAACCAAGTTCTGTCGTCCTCAGACTAAATCTCTTTTCAAGGGTACTTAGCATGCTGATCTGTCAAAAGACATAAAAAAAAACTGAACAAGAATTCTGATGAAGAAAGAACACGGCTGCACAATGACAATGTCTTCATGGGTTTGCACCAAAATAAAAGAAGACAGTTCTGTGTCAACTGCAAACTACTGGCAAACACTGTGACACACTCGGCTCTTCTGCATCTTCATCTGCATTTGTTCTTCTGTTTTAAATGTGTAATGGGTACAAGTAGACATGACACTAAGTGCTAGCAAATATAAGCAAAATACTGTCCCAATACTGCCATAAACAAGTCTGACACGCACACTGTGCCAGAGCACTTTCCCACTGTTAGAGGGTTGTGTAATGTATAGATATACCCATTAAACAAGTAAAAAGAAAAGCACTGGAAGAATGTATACACTAGGAGACATTACCCAAGTAAAGCCCAGATTAACACCCTTACAGTTGCCTAGAGTGCACACTTTTTATATAGCCTATAGTATAAAAGTAATAAAATCAGTAATGCAAAGATATTCTTCTGTCACACTCATGAAGGCTCTACCTGATACGTTTGCCCACAAGTAGACTGAAGGACGCAAGTCGCTCAAAGTCTTTCTGAATCACGGCAATGCATTAAAATGAAGTGTGACAATGCAGCAGTGTAGTCAGCAATAAATAACTTAGCAGAGGGATCTCCATGGTGTTCACATAGGACCACATAACTTAACAATGGTCCCTCGTGACTCTTCTTTATATATGAAGGAAGTGACAGATGCTATCACGAGATAATCAATTAATTAATGGAGATAAACATTATTTATCCTACACTAATGACTGATAGTCATGTCTAACTTAATTGTGACCTGACCAGCATAGTTTGATAATGAAATAACATTATAGTGTTGTTACTAGCTGATCGAAAAGCATGGAGTGGTTACTGAACGTTTTTTTTTATGAATATATTACTTCACCTACATGGAGCTGACCCGAATACTGAAACTGCTGAATCTGATACAATCAGCAGTTTAAAAGATCTGTGTGTTCTTAGGCACATTTCTGGAACATATATCTATAGCATTAATGGCTTACAAAGGTGATCAAACCAAATACACTTCATGTTACATTTATAAATGAGTATATATTAAATTGTAAAATGTTATATTAAATTGCAAACATATTTTAAATTGCAATAAAAGACTGGTAAATGTACAGTATATCTATCCACACACCATGGCCCAAACTTATAACATCATAAACTGAAATAAAGTATTAATTCCCCCACATTAATCCTAGAACAATATTTCACTTGAAAATATGTTTGTGTTCATACAATCAAAATGTAAAACTATGCATCCCCTGCTTATATCCCTGATATGTATTTGTAGTATAACTGTGGCTTTGTATCGATAATAAGGAGCATGGTTTCACTTACCAGGTAAGCATTGCCAATGCTGTTAGCACTAAGAATCAAGCAAAGAGTTGCAACAAATGCTCTGATATCCCCAAAGCATGATCTGCTTGTCTTCTTTGTCTGAGTATCTTGTGGATTGTTAGCCATATCTGAAACCTTGCAACCTGGAGGATGATATCTGACACTGCTCCTATAGCAAAGGAGTCCAGCCTTTCATTGTAATATCACCACAGAACCGAACCTCGGGGTGTATATCTCGCACCTGACTGAAAGGTAGAAACAAAAGATGGAGAGAGGCCAAAAGAAAACTTTAGAAACGCTTCATACGTTTACGATATGCAGAACCTAGAATGCAGATTTAAAATAGAGTACCGCAGGGTGCAAAATAAATGGTATGTTGTTTTCAATAATTGATTAAATTGTTATACGATGTGGCAATAAATATGTACTGGTTACATTATTTTGGCTAAGAGAAATTCAATCCAGACGCAGTTTGAATAACACATGCTACAAATAACTTAATTTTCAGTAATAAAACATACTGCATGACATGGTGTTGGTAAAGTTAAGAGGAAAAAAAACAACAAAAAAAACGACGTACCAACCTTGTGTTTTTCTGATGGAGACTTCGCCAAGTGTGTATTTCTCTAGTTGCAAATAATTTCGTATTTGCTCGTGTTTTTTTTTTTTTTTTTTTTTAATTTTATTTACGTAGTCCAGTTCTTTACAATCTCATTCACTATACAGACACATATATAGTCTACTTCCAGAATCCCTACAGAATGCCATGATGAAAAACAAACTGTCACCCGCTGTTCCTGAAATTGCAACCAACGTGAGGCGTGCATATGTCTCAACACGCTGCCAACAAAGTGGCAGTGGTCTGTTGTAAAAGGGGTAAACTATAGTAGCCTATAGTATGTTTCATATCGAGGTGATACGCCATCTTGTGGCTACAGAAAATACTGAAATTCAACATTGAAGACATGGCCATATATATTGCAATACATACTCTAAACTATGTTGTGGAAACATAAACCTTGTAACCCTATCCACTGGGTCTATGTTAATAATTTATAATGGAGCAATACGACCCTGGTTCAAGAGAGAATTGACAATTGGAACTCTGGTCTTTTACTAAAATGTGTATACTGTACATGTAAAAAATATTATTTTAACAGGAAAAAAAAAATTCAGAAATGGAAGTTTCAGCAATGATCATCACTGGTGAGAACTGGTTGGCAATCTCTTATTTTGAACTGGTCGTGCTGGTGTAAGAGCCCTGCAGTCTACTTTACTGTACAGTTATAAAGTCTATCAACAAAAGTCTTCGAAAATAATTTAAATAAAAACGGAATATGTGTTTGCCGATTGGGTGCTGAACTAATGTATACAGATCACTGATAACACAAACGCTAGTTTGGTCTCCATGCCAAGCCGATCCTATTCCCTCTCTTTAGACTGTGCCCAAGCCAACTGTATCAACTTGTGTATGGCATTGTGATGTGAGCTATTGGGAAGCTCTAAAATGAATTCCAAACCGGAACACCAGGGGTTTAGGCTGGTGCATTAATCCCACTGTGCCTGATTAACACATTGTCATAGTGCGTAATTGTTTTCATTGCATATATAGACATGGCAAAGTAATGTATACTGCCAGCTGTCTTTACTGATACTGTTTATTAAACCATGATAATATATGATTGAAAACATAATATATTGATTGTATTGTAACCATTAATTGCTTTACTTTGATAAGTATAACTTTTGATGCATATCTTAGAAATGTTTAAAAAATAATTATCACATGAGTTTTCTTTTTTCATGCTGAATAATAAGGAACAATTTTTATCAACATGTATCAATTTGAATTTGTTTCATATAGTTATACCACAGAATGAACTTACATCAGTGCCTTTCATCAATTTGGTCACCAGCATAGTGGGGCCTGCCAACAGGGCCCTAAAGGGAAAGGTTGCATTTCTGACAGTTGCCCTGTCAAAAGCATCGAGGCCTATCTCCAGTTGCACCTGGCACAGCATTTATGTAGCTGTGTGAGTTTTCGACTCTCAGAAGTGTGATACTCGTTTATCCCTCATACAAAGGCAGGCATGTGTCATGCGGGAAAACAAAGCATGAAAATGCATGTTTATTGCATACAGATGACAGAGATGAATTTCCCGGCCGGCTTCCCACTCTTAGGTCTTGACTATAAAATCTGTTTTATCTTCGTCCAGGAAGTTCAAAGCCTGGGGTACATCCACATGCTATACCATGGATCTGATTCACAGAAAATATTCCGATTTCCGTAGCTTTAACCCTAAGGGGTGCTGAACATGGCCTCTAAGCTACTATACTGGTTGCCACCATCCCTTGGATCCTCTGGCTTTGCACCCTAGATTTTGGTATGCCTTTCAGGGACAAAAAACATTTAATCTTATGCAATGTGTGAAACAGTGCTCACAGCTGCATTCACTTCAGTATCAATGATAACTGCAGCAAATACACACTGTATTACTGTCATTGGAAGGGTAGCTGGGGATAGCAAATGCAGAAAACAAGAGACTGCAGTTTAAAGTGCTTCTTGCACACTTTTATTCAACAAAGAAATAAAAACTGCAGTTAAACTAAATTACAAAATAAATCAAAACAGCACCCACACAAAGGGTAGCTCGGTGCAACAACAGCGAGCCTAAACTGCTGCTCCCAATCCTTTCTCTTGACAACTAATAACTGACTCTGGGGCTGGGTCCAATTGACCATTAATTAATCAATTTGGACCCAGCCACATTCTACACATGGATTTGGCAGGGGTGGGATTTTAACCCCATCCCTGCCAAACGTACATTCAAAATACATTCAACTTCAATTTACAAAAATAGACCCTACAAACAATATATACATTATCTTATGTGCAGGGCCTCAGCTCTGCCATACTGTTTACATATATTCTTGCAGTGGACACACAAGTTTCCATCGTGAATTTAACACAATCTGCAAGCCCAAATAACAATTATATTCATTAATACAAAACCATCAAAACATCACAACTTTTTTAAAAACCTAAAATAAAATACCACTAACAACCTGGTACAATACATGTAACAACCAGGCAATGGCTAAATGTATCAATTAGATAAAGTTGTAGATAAAGATTTCCCATCAGACTCATCTTTTCCTGGTGGCGGTTTATACAGAAAGTATGCTACCGCAGTAAAAATAGTAGAGATCAGTTTGAAGGCTGCATCTAAATGAGAAAAACATTAAGAGAGATGAGATAATAGTGCATTTAGTTTAATGTAATTCAGAAAAAAGATAGCAGCATATAGAATTGATACAACTTTCTTTTTTTCAGTTATGTTTAAATACGGTGAAAATATGGTAGTTTGTTTTTTTTTATATATATACAAGTAGTGGACAAAAAAAAAAAGGAAACACCTGGGTAAATGAGGGACACCAAGAATAATGAAAGCAAGGGCTGCCATACAGGTGTGGCTCATGCATTAATTAATCCAATAACATCCAAGCATGCTTAGAGTCATGTATAAAAATGCTGGACAGGCCTGGCTGCCTATAATTATGGTTAGCATGGCTGTAAGAGGTGACCTCAGTGAATTTGAAAGCGGGGTGATTGTTGGGGCGCATTTGGCAGTAGCTTCAGTGACCAAGACAGCTCAACTTGCTGATGTTTCACGAGCAACGGTGTCTAAGGTGATGTCGGCATGGAACTCCGAGGGAAAGACATCATCAGCAAAGGGCAATAGTGGGTGGAAGCGCATACTCCAGGATCGTGATATCCGTGTATTAATTCGAAGTGCAAGGCAAAACAGTTGAGCAACTGCAAATCAATTGACTGCAAATTTCAACCTGGGGAGTGAGCAGCCAAATTCATCAAAAACAGTCCGCCATGAACTCCAGAGCGAGATACCATAGTCGGGTTGCAGTGCACAAACCACTCATCACACCTGGCAGTGCACGTTTGCGAGTCCAGTGGTGCAAAGAGCACAGGCAATGGACTATCGAGCAATGGAGAAATGTGATATGGTCAGATGAATCATCCTTCACCATGTTCTTGACAAATGGAAGAGTGAACGTGTAGCACCAACCTAAAGAACTCTACAGCCCTGAATGCTTGGTTTCAATAGCGAAGGGTTCTGGTGGTTCTGTAATGTTGTGGGGCACATTTTACTGACACGGTTTGGGTTTGGGTTTGGGTGCACTCATTACCTTAGAAGGCAAGGTCAATGCTAATCGTTACTTAATGGTATTGACTAATCATCTTCACCCCATGTTGCAGCATTTCTTTCCTTCCGGGAGGGGGTGGGGGGTGCATTCCAGGATGACAATGCCCCCATCCACACAGCATGTATGGTCGCCCAATGGTTTGATGAGCATAACTGATGTTATCCATATGTCATAGCCTTCTCAGTCACCAGATCTGAACACAGTCGAGCATTTATGGGATATTCTGTATTGCCTGAGTTTTCCACCTCCATCAACCAGGCATGAGTTGATTGACTTTCTCGTGGAAGAATGGCGCCACATCCCCCCTGCAGAATTCCAGAGGCTGGTAGATATGCCACGGCGTATACAAGCCCTATGTGGTGTAATATCTATTTATTTATTTATTTATTTATTATTTATTTTTTTAAATAAAAAATTGTACTAAAAACAGAAATCAATACTATGGAACATGACTTGATTAACTTCTCAATTTAAAGTTGCTTAAAAGTTTTAAAAGTTACTGATTATGGATGCCAATAGGTTGTGTTTTCTTCAGTAATGTATATCATGGTAAAATCATAAGTCCATACTAGGCAAGCATGACCAATTACAGATAAATATGTTAAACAACTGGAAGTAAATGCATCGTTTACCATAGCAAACTTTTGTATGGGTGCCCACACCCTCAATCCTGTTACAGTAAATTGTTAAAGCACAATATTACACATACTATAACAAGAAACTAACACTAGCGTGCACACAGTCCTGTGTTTCAGAACTACCCTCAGTTAAGTTTGTGTTTTAATGATCAATACTCATTTTTTTTTAATGTTAAATTGTTTCCTCCTTATAGCTTGCTAAACTCCTGAAGTTCTGAAACCTAGAAAAGGATGCAAAGCTCATGAATGTTTCAAGCCCTGTTGTAAGATACTATGCCATGCACCCTGACCTGATAGTAATTTAGTGTTAACTCACTGAACAATGAAAAAGTGGAGGCCAATTTGAGATTGTCATACATCACACATGTGCTTTTGCTTCCAGGTGTGCTAATATCCCACAGGATGCAAGAATGGTCTATTGCACTACCCAATAAGATAGGTCCAGGTATAGTACCTATGGAGTAAAATAAATAAATAAAAATAAAACACAATGCTGGATTTAATCAGGACCAATAGCAATAAGACACATCACACTGTTGTAAATATTTCATTATTTCTAGGATCTTTCAACATCTTTGAATGTTGAGTCAGAGACCAAATCAACAAGACTTAAATGTGACAATGGTCACTCTTACAATGATTTCAGTGACCCAGAATAGGATGTGGCATTTTGGTAGCTTTTACCTTGGTATAGAATTTTTTTTTAAATTAATATAACCTCAAAAACAAACAAACAAAAAAAGAAACCTTCAGTAAATTGCAGACTGGAGTAAACGCTTTGGAAATCTGTCCTAATGTTACATACCCAACAACCTTATGAAAGCCCACTGGACTCCGAGAGCAAAGGAACGCTGTTTCTCAGCCACACTCCTAGATATTTGTTTAAAAAAAAAAAAAAAAAAAAAAAAAAAAAAGTTTTTTTGTTATACTATATTTTATTCAACAGAAGCATTTATGATTAATATTCTACCCGCAACCCCTCAAATGACTAATAAAGTTGACCTGTTATAAGACAGCTTAGTGAAAACTTGAAGAATTTTACAAAGAGGTCCAACAAGAGGTCTTTCTTCACTGGTTTCTGAGCTTTATACTTGAAGGCAAGTTTGGGGAAATAGAACTGCATATATTCTTCTAGTGGCGACTTCCTGTGAACCAGGGTGTACTGTATGAACTGCTCCTGTTGTCTCTGAACAACATTTAAATGCAAAACAGGTATATGTAATTCATTTGGAAGTATTCTACCTGTTAAATTTAACATTAGGTAATCCAGGAGTAATGCTAACAGAGGTCTGTGAAGCCTACCATTAATGTATGTGATGATGATGATTTTAACTAGTCACTTGTTTTACATTTGAAAATGAGACTTGTAAATGAGAGCAAACATTCAACAACAAATATACAGTTAGGTTTGTGTATTTAAATCATTTTGGAAATTCAGAGTAAACAAAATAGTTTTAGAAAAAGATAGCCATTTCATACCAGAGAACAGCAGTAATGACAGGTGTTGATGTCATGCAGGTAAAAATACTAGCAATTAGCATTAACACCATGAATATAGGCAATCTATCGCACATTGTTGCACACTTCCCTGAATAAGCCTTTGATTCAGAAGTGTTATGGGTATCTTCAATGCAGGAACAGTTGTAATAAACCTGAGGCAGAAAGGAATTTAGATGCATATTGATTCGTATTCACGGAGTCGTTCCTAATTTTGACTTTTACTGTTCATTATTTTACTCAGTACAAAAATATTACTAATACAGTACCTGCACTTTAAAAGACCAATTGTTTCTTGTTGATATGAATTAATATCACAATTGCCCTTAGTTTTTTTAAATACTTCAATGGTACTGGCGGGGACAGAGACTCAGATACAGAAAGCTGCAAGGTTAATGCACTTTTAATAAACAAATATAAAACAAAAATAGCAAGGACAAAATACACTACAGCACAAGGGCCAAAACAAAAGCTTCTACAAAATTCACGAAACATAAACACAGAACGGGACAGCACAGCACGGAACACAAAACATGCACCACGGCCCTCCACACCAACATTAACTCTACTAATTCTAACTAACACTTGTGAACACCTAATCTATACACCTGTGGCTCCAGCTGTGCTTCAATCCTGACAGCTGTGAAGGGCACTGGCAGTGGAAATGCTGGGTCCTCCAGGAGTGTAGCCAGTAATGGCAACGGTGACAGCGGAAATGCTGACAACAGTGCAGGATTTATTTTTAAAAAGGAAATCTGCAGTAAAAGTGCTGATTGCACACATTTACAAAAAAACAAATAGGGCACGAGGGCCAAAATTAAGGGCTAAACAAGCACATAGCAAGGAATATACGGTACCTACTCAATACAAAAACCTACACAGGCCAGGCTGGGCAACACCTTCACTGGCTTCTCCCCTTGCATCACACATCAAACAAATGGTTTTCTGTTCCTTTTTATACATGTGGCCATTCTCCAATTAGAACTAAGTTACTTAATTAGGGAATTGCCACATTCCACCTGTGTATTCTGTCAGGGAGTGTCTTAACCCATCCCTGCCAACCCTATAGTCAAACACACACACACACACACACACACTATTCAGTTAGGGTTATCACCTTGTCACAATATATAGAATGAGAGACACAGAATTCTGTTCTACAAAATAATCCAAATAATCCACTAGACAGGTAGCTCAGTAAAAACCACTAGGGGGCACAACAAGGCTGCTGTCTAAAAACGAAACTGCCCAGAGGCTCACTTGTTTGCTTGGTTTAAACAGAAGACATTTCAATTAAAAAGTTCATAAAGAAACCTATTTAATACACAAACTTTGCTTGCATACCTTGGGGGCAGTATGCAGAAGATAACCTTAAATGTACCTCAGTTTTACTCTGCAGAACATGATCTTTACACCCTGCATGACAGGGTGAATAGTAAAGAACATTATTCACTCCGCAGACAGAGTTGTAGTGGGAGCGGTCACAGTTATAGTTGGCATTACAAGGGGCAGTCAGATTTCCTATTGCTCCATTTCTGAAAGAGAATTTAAAATGCAAAAAAAAAATGTGGTACTGGTTACTATTAGTACAAGTAACAAATCACTAATCTGAAGAGTATGGTCCCACAGTACAATTTAATATGCAAAAAATAAAAAATAAAAAATAAAAACATGAAAATATATGCTGGCCAACAAAAGTAACAATCCAACTAAGTACTACTGTAAAGTTATGTTCTGTATTTATAAACCAGAACTTATTTAATAACTATAATAAAGTTACAAAACTTAAATGCACATTTATTTAGTATTTTGAACTGTTTACTTACTCAACTGAAATACCAGCCAATTCAGGATAGTCACATTTAGTGAAGATATAACAAGCAGAAAACATCAGTGAAGCAGACGATGTGGCTACAGCCAGCCTAATGGTCTGCTTGCATTTCATTTTGAATTTAGAAACCACCAGCCCTCCAAGTACTTGTCCAATTGCTGCTCCAGGAATTAACACACATCCTATCCAAGCAAAAATATAAGTGTTTTTAATATTGACAGACACATTAAGAAACCTCTAAATACATTTGCAGAATGCATACTTCTTTAATGCATGGGCTGTTTTGAGTCAATGTAAAGAGTTTTAGGATGTAGTCTCATTTTGGGAAGTAACCTCAACTTAAATGGGTTACCAAATAACCAATTTTATAAATCTGGGATTTCTTCTATGTCATTTTATTTCTAATCAACAGTGCATTTTTTTGGTGAAAATGCAAATGTGGATGACAAATTTCTCTTAACTGCTATTTGGCTAGCAAGAACACAAAGACCTTCTACCAGCTCTCTGTGCTGTATCAGGATGACAGGACTGGCACTCGGGCGCTAACATAAGTGATTACACAACAGGGAGAAGTGTATTATGATATTATGGAAATCCGTGTGTGCCTCCTGGTGTGCTGCACAAGCAGGATGAGATCACAGCGTTTCTACAGACCACTCGGAAATACAAAAGCAATAATAAGGTAATGGCGCTGTAAGAGTGAAGTCTTCAGCTTCTCCTGCCTTTTCTTGTGAAAAAGAAATAAAAATTGTGAGTTTGGAACAGTGAGAACACTTATAAAGAAAGTTGTCTCCCTGTTAAGTAAGTGATGGTGTTTTTATTCCCCGCGGGGGATATAGTGGCGACAGGGATACATACGTCACACTGTTTTGCTTATATTTAATTAAACTTCCAAAAGGACTATTGAAACACAAATGATGGAGGTAAACAAAGGAAGCCGTCGACCTGTATGTTACAGTTACATTTTAAATATATTTAGAGAAGTGCTAATCATCATGAAACTGCTTGAAAAGAACATTATTTAGCACGTTATTAAGATTATCAGAATCTGGTGGTTCGGAAGCCCCCGTTTGTTTGACTGTCCCTCCGTCTGTATGTCAGCAGTACAGCAGTGTAGCACTAAATCTAAAAGTGCTGGAACGCTGGTAGGCAGGGGTGATAGAGCGTTGAAAATAAATATTTTGCTTTGCAGGACGAATTACATTTTAAGCATGTCTATTGTAAAAAGCAATTTTAAAAATGTCTGGTTTATAAAAATAACCACTTGGAATCTGCTTACTTATTTCTGGTTCCTTATTCGCGGTATAGTTGAGAAAGTAGCGTGCCCTTTTTTGTGTTTTAACTCACTTGCACATATTGCTCAGGTAATATATTGCTGCCATTTAAAACATAATCACCTCCTCCTTCAAGAAGAACAAAAATATTAATACAAAAAAAATCTGTTTCAGCAGCATATCGGTACCCCATATATTACCAGCTTGTTTTGCCCCAGTTACCTCCCTAACTCACTAGATATCTAGGTATCCCTAGATAGGTTATCACCCCCTCTTTGCAAAAACACTAAAGATTTAAATGAACAGGCCGTGCCCCAAGAGCAGCAGCACCCTAAAATATACACCTTTATCACCAATATAGAACGCATGGGGGCATGTCTTTGAATGCCCCAGTTACCCTCAATCATCCTGGAGAACATGCCATTAACCGTGGAGCTTTTACAATCGGCAGGAAGCAAAAAAAATAAAAATAAAAATAACAAAATATTTTCCCACAAAACCCAGAAGAACATTTGAGTTATGGGAAAATGTTGTGTACATCTTCCTGTAACCTGTTTGCCACCGTCTTTTGAAGTACTCCCAGCAATCTTCCTAGATTTCTTTCTTGCGCACTGCTTTTTGCTATAGCACGTGGGTAGACAAGATTAATCCATTTTTATATTTTTTTTTACTCGACCAACATCCACAGTCAAGATTAATCAACTAAAACCATTCATTATACCTAATAATAATTTGAACAAAAATAAGACGACTAAATGTGTCGGTTCACGCTACCTAAAGAGGGCAGACCTCGGGATGGTACAGTAGCATTACTACTAATAATCTTTATATAGCGCCTTTCATAGTGGACCACCATCACAAAGCGCATTACAAGATACGTGCATTACTCTCATGCTGCAGAGTCACTTACAACAACGTCTCACCCGAAAGACGGAGCACAAGGAGTTTAAGTGACTTGCTCATTGGATTTGAACCGGGGATCTGTGGTTACAAGCCCGTTTCTTTAACCGCTTGACCACACAGTCTTCTAGTAATACTATTATAATAATTTTAATAATAGTATTATAATAATATTTTTTAATACATCAATACTAAGTCACCTTGGATAAATGTGTCAGCTAAATGAATAATAATAATAAACATGTCTTCTCAGTTCACGAAATTAGAAATGTGTTATAAGTAAGGGGGTACATGGGGCATCAATAAACGTGTCCCATGCATTCTGTATTAGTTATAAAGGGCTACACTTTGGGGTGCTGCTGCTCGGGGTACAACTTGCTCACTAAAACTTCTAGTATTTGTGTAAAGTTGGAACAAACACCAAGAGGGACACCGGCCCTCCAGGACCGGAATTGCCCACCCCTGCCCTTCTACACAGATGAACGCTGAGCGGGAGCGGGTGTTTGTGTACATCAAGGAGGGGAGCGTCCGCTCTGTAGGAACTACTGCGGAACCCTTCAACTGCAAGGCGGTGCCTGATCACTAAATAGGGTTGCCAGATTGGACGGGTTCACTCCCAGTTGAGCTTGTATTTTTTATTGTGTATGAAAAAATGGCTTTGGTTGGGTGCCTAATTTATGAGCTAGTTTTGGGTATTTATGCGGGTATTCCATTTGGATATATTGTGCGTGGTTTTAAAGTCTTAACTATTTTTTTTTAAACATAATACAAAGCATATGATACACAACCCTTAGCGTTTACATCACTGCTGCTAAACATTTCTAACAGTAACAGCGGAAGTCGGATGGTGAGTTAAAAGTAGATAGTGTTCACTCAGATGTAACTTCTTAAAGATGACAGTTAGAATGAGACTAAAACTGCTGTCAAACACATACTCCACATTTGATCTGGACTGCAAAGAAACAACCGAACTTCAGCCTTATTTACAGCAAGCCCTTTGGGAGCTGCTGGCAAAGTCTGACAGCAGCATGTATAACGGCTATGCAAACCATTTCACTGCACGTGTCGTTTAATGGAAGTTTAAAGACATTTCAATTCAGTTATTTTCAATTTTTTGTACATACATTTTGGATTGGAAAAAGCGATTGCACTCGTTAACCAAGGGGGGCGTGACTGCCGGTACATAAGGAGACCTGGCTGAGTGTCCTGTTCCTTTGTTATGGTTACGGACGTACCAAAAAGACAGTGAGAAAGTACCGTGAGTGGTTGTTTGTTTGTTTTTGTCATGTCTAATTCTGTGCTTGTTTGTTATTATTAGACGGCTAAATACGTACCAGGAGCTATCGCTTAAAAGCACGAACCTAGACACCACTGCACTACTGGTCACAAAATAAATTGCATTTCACCACTTGCAGGTTAGCACTCACTTTGGATTTGTGACTGTGTTGTGTTTTGTGTGTGTGTGTGTGTGTGTCTACTGTGTTTATTATTTCGGGACTAAACCCCCTGAGTTATACTCTGTAGTGTGTACTACCATGCATTATTATTTACAGTTGTCAAGTGACTTTGGGATTATTAATAAACAGCATTGCACCTGGAATATCATTGTCTCTCACTGATCACCACATCACTTCTGCACTGCAAACCACTTTGCCACAAGGCTTGAGTTGGTTTACCTTAAACTACAATAATTCTGAACTTGCTGCTGACAACTGTGATGATTTTCAAGTTTCTACAAAGACATAGGCCATTTTATAGTATTGAGTACAGTACATACTATGAGCGATTACCTGCAATCAAAGATGAAATGCTTGCTGTCTTTCCATATTGATTTTCAATAAATTTGATGAAAAATACTGA